>NC_135411.1:24703014-24918014 GCF_051991245.1 Festucalex cinctus | reverse complement strand
AAGGAGTATTGTGATACAAATGTATCACTCTTTTGAACACAAATTGTTTTGAGAAGAAAAACGCTTTTTTTTCCGTGACCCCAGCCAGCTTGCTGGACTATTTTCCTCTCGTCTAACACCGGACCAGAACTCGTGTCACAGAACGCTGTCAGGGGTAAGTCAGTGCTGATCACACACAGTGGAGGTGAGGATGAAGTAGAGATTCATGTCAAAAAAGCCGAACTATCCCTTTAAGACAACACATTTTTACAGTATCTTCAAACATGTTAAAAAACAACAAAAATGTCTTCTGTATCTTTATATATTGAATCAATTATTTAAATAGACCGCAACAAAGGGCTGGGCGATATGACTGAAAAATGTATCAGTTTAAATATTTATTAGTCGTTATTGACAGTTATAATTGTTTTTTTTTCCTATTCAAAATAAGGATCAGGAACACAAAAGACACAAACATAATATGTGCACAGTGTGAAATATTTCAGAAAGATAAAAATTTGAGACATGAAATAAACCTACCATCCAGCCAAAAGAAATATGAAGCCACCTTATGGAACAATAAATCTATCAAACACATTTTAACCACTTAATATATCCCAAAAATATTGCCAAAAGTGACCTCCCTTTTTATCAACAATTTTTGTTTTTCTTTTGCCATCACATTAATTTTTATGTATTTTTTTTTTTTTTAATCTTTTCTCTTTTTGTTTTTTTTTGCTGTGGTTCATTTGATGCCGTAATTGCGGGCACGTCTCAGTTCTCCTATCTGCTTGTTATGCTAGTTGTGTACATTGACAGGGAAAAAAAAAAAGAGGTGCATGAGATGTGCTTTTAGCTTAGCTGGTGTGTTGGCAGTGGGACATACCTGTGTGAAGTTTGAATCCATGCATTGGATCATCACGGGAATTATTCTTTTGGGTCGCGCGCAGTACCAACAACGAGACATACAAGTGCACCGAGAGGACTCGATAGCCAAGGGAAATACCGAGATGTACGGCACGGGCTTCTGCTACTGTCTTCAGCTGCATGTTGACACGCGCTGTGACGCGCGCGTGCACACACTATCCCATGCCGTGTCGCGAGCCCGGGCCCCGCCAAAGAGGTGCGTAATGTCTTTACATTAGGTTTACAACAGCCGGGGAATGAAACGTCTATGAGCGCTACTTTGCTAGCTCTCTGTAAACACGGAAGTAGCTTGAATAGTGATGTTACTGAACAAAACAAGTAGAGCATGGTGCAGAGCTCTTGCTCTTGTTATGAAAACCATAAACCCTCACCCGCAACAGATTCACAGCCACGCGATATCCGGTCCACAGCGTTACAAGTAATGTATCTAAGGATTCCCGGCGGATTTTTTGTCTCCCGACGACCGGCGCTGCAGAACCACTGCCGAAAGGGTTGTAAACAGCGGTTGCAACGGAACTGCTCGGCCCCGAAAGAGTCCCATGGAGACATCCGGGGACAAAAAAATGCCCCTTCCGTGTGGAACCGGTCCGATGGAAAGCACCATATTATAAATGTTTGTATGTAAATTGTAGTCTACGCGGTGCGCGTGTACACTATGCTGTGCCAATCAGAAAGTAGCCAGCCATTCACATTGCACCGGGTCATGTTTCAATCAAATACTATTGGATTGAGTCAGCGCATGAGAGCCAGGGGAGGACACGACTTTCGAATGTACGTTTTAAACATAGTGCAGAGCGAGCATCAATGCACTTGATCGATATTTTTTTTCACCAGCATGCGCTTGAAAGTTACCCGCATTTGCGAGTGAAATGCTCGCACTGTCGAGCCCTGCTGCTGATTACTAAAGAATAGAAAAAGCTAGAAACGTTTTTTTTTCTTGGTGAAAGAAGAAACTGCACTTTTGTTTGGAAGGCACAAGACAGTATTCTGTGGGACTTCAAAGCATCAGTCAAAATGCTCTAATATGGCTGGTATTTTGGGGAACTCTGTTTTGAAATGATCAATAAGTTAATTTCTAAAAAAAAAAAAAAAAAAAAAAATCTAACCATGTATCTATCTGACCATGAGTAGGAAATACAAATTAAATCTCAACTTTGGTGTATTATTACAAGCAAAGTTATACTGTCATAGGCATAGCCCACTGAGGAAAGAAAGGGAAACGTTAACCTCGTGGGTGCGGCTTCCAGGTGAGACCATTGTAAAGAGCTGAGCTATAGTGTTGTGTTCTGCCTAGCAACAAAGTCCAGTGAGATTTCTTCCCATTGTGCAACTTGAACGGTATCACCAACCAAAGTCATCAAGTCCTTTCACACAAGCCTCCTCCTCTTCCTCGACGCTGTAATTATATTTTCATTTCCAGCATGTAATCCCATAAAGACGCAATTGTAGGTAATAAGGCCAGTGGCTACATTACAATGAGTTGACAAAATGGGTACCATTCTATTGTTTGCCTCTGATGTCTGTCGTGAGCGATAGCGTTGTGGCGTTTCGACAGCCGGCAGGTTTAAGGAAGTGAATGATCAGCCTATTACGAAGACGAGCGGCGCTTCACATGCAAGCGCCTGGTTACAGGAGATTATTTGAGGCCTGTTGCCAATCAAAGACATTGTACACTAGCTAAAGGTGCTTCTGGAATACAAAAAGTCTTCAACATCGAAGCCATGTCGTGAACAATGAAGACCAAGACACATATAGTACACAGTTGTGCTCATGAGTTTACATAACCAGTCTAGGGGTATGTAAATTTATTAGCACAACTATGGACAATTCAACACTACTAGTTGGCAGACCTACAGTTCTGCTCATAAGTTTACATACCCCCTAGGGCAGGCTTCCTCACTTCTGGTCCTCGGGATTTGGAGTCCTGCCGGTTTTCATCTAATCAGCTCATCACCAAGCTCTACAGAAGCCTGATAATGATCCTGATCTTTAGAATCAGAGGACGGAAACATCTAAAACCCGCAGGACTCTGGCTCTCGAGAAGCAGGAGTGAAGAAGCCTACGCTATGGTATGTAAATTTATGATCACAACTGCAGTTAAATATTAAATTAAACCAGTTTACACTGAATTTTATTGACACATGGTATATGAGTAGTGGTAAGAATTTAGATAAGTTTAGCCTGGGCAATTCTAGCCCAGAGGTGGGCGAAATACGACCCGTCGCTCACTTCTTTAATCCAACCTAAAAAGCAATATTATTTAATTTAGCCACAAAAAATCTCTTGAGATTTAATTTACATTTATTTATTCAAATTGTTTTCATTTATCTCAATAAATAGCTGCTGCTTATTATTAAAATGAACAATTTTATGTGAATGTAGTAGGGGTGTGAATTGCCTAGTACCTTGCAATTCGATCCGTGTCACGATTCATAGGTCACGATTCGATTTGTTACCGATTTAATCCCGATACAAATCTATAAATCGATTATTGCAATTTTTTTTTATTTAACTCAAATTTAGAAAATAGCAATCAGTAAACTTGTACACTGTAAAAGTTGTATGAAAATGTGTTTATCTGAAACTTCAGGCTTATAACTGTGAGCCACTGTATTTAAGATCATTGAAATAAAATATTAAGGCTTTAATGTTACATTAGTATAACATTCTTCCATGCTTAAATTGTGAACCCTAACCCTAAGTTAGACGTTTTGTTGAATATTTCCATCAAAAATGGAAATTTAAACATCGATTCGGCTGCATATTGAATCGATACGAGTGGTGCGCTGTAATATTGCGATATATCGCCGAATCAATTTGGGTTTTTTTTAAACACCCCTAGATTGTACTATTTTGTTACTTCTTTCAATAAGATAAAGTTAATACAAAATTTGAAAATGTACAGCCCCCTCCAGGGCTCTACACTAACTTTTGCACTGGTAGCACTGGTGTTACCATCTTTTTCAGTTGGTCACACCACACAGGTTTTGGTCACACCCTTTTTGAGGGAGATACAGCATGACTATATTTGCTGAAGTAAAGTTGTCTAAATTTGCATAGCGTAGTTTCAGATGACGTAAAGATTGACAGCGACTCAACATATAGCTGCAAAATATTTTACTGTAACAATATTTGCCTGCAATAAAACAGGTCAATTATTTTATATTGGCCTTTAAAAGAAAGTGAAAAACTAGAATGGAGGATGGAAGCCTAGCCTAGTAGATGATTAGGTATTGTAAACAGATGTGACTTATGGACCATTAATTGTATTAAAGTAAAGAAAAAAGGGATTTAACACCCATGATTCTTCTTAATGTATGTCAGCTTTATACATTATAGAACTCCTTGAGTAAATCACAATTATCAATGTGGTAATTGTAAAAGTAATGGAAAATTATTTCATGAAAAAAGTGTGATGCCTGTCCCCCTACCCTCAGTGTAGCACCATCCCGGTGAAAATATTCACATTTGAGAAGGGACGAAGATGATGGGGCAATTTTTCGGCTTTGGAGGTAGCATCAGAGGTGAGACAGAACCAGGGCACAAGAGAATTCCTCAATGTTGAGGCAGGAGTGTAAAGTTTTAACACCTGACGCTTATTTCTCCTCCCTACAGTATTGAAAGCAATTCCCGCTTTCGGCTTCTAGCTCAAAGTCCCTCAAGTCTGAATAATGCCTTTCAAAGAGTAATAAGCACTTGGTAGCAGAGCGTTGACTTGTAGGTAGCAAGGTAGTATTACATGTTTACACGAAGCTCACTGTCATCAAAGCATTATATTGATGTTTCACATCGAAACATAAATAATTCAAAGGCTAATGGCTAATTTAGTCTTCCCATTTTGACCAGAGTGCATCAGTCCAATTTGGCTTCTGCTTCCAGTGCTGACATTCTCATCATTGACTAGTGATTTACATACAGACTAGGCTGCCTTCTTGACACTATATATTGACGTTTGCATTATAATGAAAATGGTCATACATGTTTTACTTCAGACACTGATGTCATACTTGTAGCTTAGTGTTATACATGCTGACCGGATTGACTTTTTGGCATGAAGTCTCAGTTGGAACTCCACCCAGCTCAGTGGACTTGATGACTCAACATGGAGTTTAAACCTCCAAAGACATTCTGCTTCTGAGTTGAATGTTGTTTACTCTGTATGATCATAGTGCACTTGGAAACCTTGCTTGCCATGGGCTAGAAGACCGACTCCAAATACTAAGTTTTTACCTGAGGACCTCAAGTAGTGGTTTACAGGAGGTCAAAACAATGCCACGCTTAATTAAAGACAGAAAACTAAATTACCGGTCTGTCTGGCAGATAAGGAATACAAAAGACAAAACAATTTTACCAGAACATCTGGCAGACAAACACCCTGAAAGATTGACAGCGAAGTCATGATAAATTGAGATGAGGTCTCTGAAAGACAGAAAACACTAAAGGTCAAGCAAAGGATGACCCTAGAAGGCAGCAGAAACAAAATTGACTGCTTATTAGACCATAAAAACCCATCTGTTCAACAAGGATCCTAAAATATGGAGAATAAAGTCACTAGAATGTCAGGCCCTAAAAGACAGAAGACAAGTCACTGGAATCTCTGGCAGAGGAGGACCCTAAAACAATGTTTCTCAACCCTGGTCTTCGGGGCACACTATCGAGCCTGTTTTCCATTTCTCCCGATTCCAACGCAGGTGAGGATCGTTATCAAGCTGCTCCAGCATGCCTTAACTTTGGGGGCACTGGAGTGTTATACGCCACATCCGCTTTGCTGTACCGATCTGTTTTGTCACCGGCACTGTCCGCAGTCTCCTCTTGGATTCTTAGACTCCATCCCCGTTGTTCTCTCCCCCCCCATTGCTAGTGATACATTCATCCCTGCATGGTTTTCACAGATTACCTGTTTTTGTCTTACAGACCAAACCGTATATGTTTGACCGAGTCTTTCAGTCCAGCACGACACAGGAGCAAGTGTACAATGCATGCGCCCAAAGGATCGTCAAAGGTAAGCCACGAATACAACTCCACAAAAAGTAGGTATACATATGATTTTTTTACAATGTTGTTTTGTAGATGTTCTTGAGGGATACAACGGAACGATTTTCGCATACGGCCAGACGTCCTCTGGGAAAACACACACCATGGAGGTACGTGTAAAAGAAACAAATATGGAAATAAACCTTCCCATTTTTTGTGATGTTAAATTCTGGTGTATCCTCAGGGGAATCTCCATGACACAGACTCCATGGGCATCATCCCCAGGATAGTGCAGGACATTTTCAACTACATTTACTCCATGGACGAGAACCTGGAGTTTCATATCAAAGTAAGTCACCAAATGAGCTACACGGATGATGGCTGAAGTGAGGTCTACATTCATTATCATCTTCTCTTTGCAGGTTTCCTATTTTGAAATTTACTTAGATAAGATCCGGGACCTCTTGGATGGTAAGTGAGGCCAGACTTTCCAGACCATTCCACTCTGACTTTATTATTTTTTCATGCGGTTGCAAAGCAAAGCACACAGAAAATGCAGGGCACAGTAGGTAGGATATTTGCAAGCACAACCTGTACACTGAAAGAAAGTGCCCATTTAGCTATGCAATCGTCATTTACTTTCCCAAACTTTGTAAGCCACGTGCCCCCTTAGACATCCCAACAGAGATGGTGCACCCCCTAAACAAAAGGCAATTTAAACTAGAGATGCACAAGATATTGAAAAAATATTGTGATCGTGATTATGGCACATGCAATATGTGCATCGCAAAGACATATGATAAGTTTGACATGAAATTGTTTGCTTTTATCTGACTTGAACTAATCTGATGCAACTTTAAATGCGCATATCTGACCAGTACGAGAACAGTGTCTAGGGCAGAGCTGTGAGCTTGTTGCCTAGGGGCCCATTTGTGGCCTGCAGGAGATATTTTGTGGCCCTCTACTTGACATCAAAATTTAGTGTTCGTGTCTTCCCCACCTCTTTTACCATGTCATTGCCATGGGTGTTTTGTAATTGTGATGTGACACAAGTTGACGGAAAAGCTATCCTGTCACACAGTAACAGTCATGTCTTTTTCAAAGCCTGCCATGAAGAGAAGTTTTGGCAACGGGAACAGCTAATTTCAAGGAAAACGGGAAGCAGAATGCATTTATTTGTTTGTTGAGCACATGTGCACCCCAGCATGTCTTGAATGCACAGAGAAAGTTGTGGTGCTCAAGAAATCAGCTGTCATTCCTCAACAAGCCATGCTGAGGAGTTTGCAAAGTACCAGGGTAATGGGAGAGAGGACCGTGTCACCAATCATATTCACAAAACATTAATGTTCTGAACTGTTATTAAAGATTGAGAAGATAGGATTACCGGTAGTTGTATTTATTTTTTTTTAACTCCTTAAACCCCCTTGTTGTGTGAATTAATTAATGCAGTTCAGACACTCTTATTACTAAGAGTTTTATTATTACAATGAAATAGCTAAGACTAAAGTGATTATTTTCTCATTAAAAGTATTTCTTTCATTAGATAATAAAAATTTAATTTCTTTAGGTACATGTAAATATCACAATAAAACATTTAATGTCTGACATGAGCATGATCAAAATATGACAAGTCACGTTTTCACTTTTTTTTTTTAAACCAGACAAATGAGAGAGAGAGACATGATCTCTGCAAAGCTTCAAGGCATAGATTTTTGCCTCAATCTTTTTTTTTATTATCATCTAATTACAGTGCAACACCTTCTCCTCCACACTCTAAACAATTGCCCATTTTCATGCCAGCATGATCAAAACATGGGACTTTTTTTGTTTTTGTTAATGGGCTTCCACAAATGTTAGTTTATTTATTTTTTTATTTTTTAAATCAAAGAAGTCGTTTTTGAGGAAACAGTTTTCCTGGTATGCTATTGTAATCTCGCTTACATTGGGAATTCTTGTCCTCCAGTGTCAAAGACCAATCTGTCAGTGCACGAAGACAAAAACAGAGTACCGTATGTGAAGGTGAGACACACTACAGGATTTGTCAAACTCGCCAAGAGAATGCAACGAAATGCACTTGGTCTTGTGTCCACAGGGCTGCACCGAGCGGTTTGTCTGCAGTCCAGACGAGGTCATGGACACCATAGACGAAGGCAAATCCAACAGACACGTAGCAGTCACAAGTAAGGCGTAGAGTTCTTTGTCACGTAAAACGCATGTTGAGGTACGAAGGCACTGAGCTGATTTCTCTGCTCCCCAGACATGAATGAGCACAGCTCTCGGAGTCACAGCATCTTCCTGATCAACGTCAAGCAGGAGAACACCCAAACGGAGCAGAAGCTGAGCGGGAAACTCTACTTGGTGGATCTGGCCGGTAGCGAAAAGGTGCGGAGGAGCTTGCAGAATGGAACCTAGAGTGATTCCCAATATTAGCATGTTTTGCTAATGCTAGTTTGTCCTCAGGTCAGCAAAACAGGAGCGGAGGGATCTGTGCTGGACGAAGCCAAGAACATCAATAAGTCACTGTCGTCCCTCGGGAACGTCATATCCGCTCTGGCTGAAGGAACGGTAACTACCCTATCGTCGTTGCCATGAACGAGATAGAAATGATAACCATCGTGTATTTTCTTGAGCATTTAAGAACTGTTTTCTCCACCATATTGCCTAGACCTAAGTTTAGCTATTCAGTAGACTATTTGGAGAAGATAAGTATTGGGCCCCCACCTCGTGTAGCAAAAATTTGCAATTAGTAGATGTTCATTATAATTGCCCCAAAATCTTATACAAAATAAACAACAACAACAACAAAAAACCCCACCCCCAAAATTCCCAGGATATCAAAAATGTGAATAACTCAGGAATTGCTAAAAAAAAATAAAAAATACTAAGAATAGCTAGGGACAGGGTCCCCGAAAATTCTGCCAATGGGTGAATCAGCGAATGTGGAACTTCAAATACGCGGGGATCTACTGTATGCTCCACTCGAAGATGACAAGCATAATCATGCACATGCGATATAGGTATTTTTTCCAACCAATTCAAGCTTGATTAAACAGCAAATCGTGCGTCATTCAACCTTGTGAAAAAAACTAACAAAAAGCAGAGTATACTCCTGGGCAGGAATGCGACAATGTCACGACAAGATCCCAGCGTCCAAATTTACGAGGTTCATATTTTCGAGGCATCTAGTAGGGATTATGATATAATTATTGATAATCCCTCTATTCTGACATTTTTTTTGTTCACAGAACACGTTAGTTTTATTTCCAGCATGTTCAAAATACTACATGTGCACGTTTGCAGCAGTGCCCGAGTCCCCCAAATTACAATGAATTAAAATGGTATTCTTTCCTTTTTTTTCTTTCTACCATTGACAATTGCAATGTCGTTTAAGTTTAATTACTTTTTTATTCTTTGAATACTTCAGTTTCAGAACCAATGAACTAGTCGGATTGACTTGGAATTATTGCTGTAAATTTATTTTGATTTCTGTTTTTTATTATTATTATTTATTTATTTTTTAAGCAAGGTTCATTAGGATTTTTTTTTTTTTAACAAAAACTCTCCTAGCAATCTTTTTCCTTGAATTTCACCCTTTTCACTTTGATCAATGTTTGTTTTGGTACACTCCACAAATCCTCATACAAACAATTGTAGTATTATTGGTCAGACACAAATAATGCCGTTCAACCACCAGATCATATAACATGTCAACACACACATAGGCCAATTCAAAATGTGAGCCTTCACTTTCATTTTGTCCACCTCAGCAGCATGTAGACAGTAGTCTTCCCTGTCCTTCACCCCTTCCTGACCCTGCAGCTGTCTTGCTGCATAAGCAAATATGAGATAATTGGCAGAATGAATAGATCCACTGCCCCCTGACACAGATTAGCATTAGAAAACAACATTTAAGAAAGCTTTCTCATGTTCCGAGATGAATTATGTGATTTATACACACAATGTGGCACATTGAAGTGAATTTCCTATTGTGATCATTTATATTTGAAGTAATGTGTTCCAGAAGTCAAATTATACCTCAATTGCGTTAAAATTTCACCTAATTATTGCAACGCAACACAGATAAGTTTTTAATGCGGTCAAGATTTAGAGCTGTAAACGGTCAGAAATTAGACGGAGGCTAAAACCTCCGTCCTTGTACAAATATAGGCAGAAGTTAACTAGTTGACGAGTACCGGTAATAATGTGACAAAAAAAATTCAATAAACAAAATTCAAAGACAGTCCATTTATGCTGAGCTGCAAATTTACCCATGTTGGTTAAAGTTGAAAAGAAAAAGAAGAAAATCCTTTATAAAATAATGGGAAGCCCTTATTTAAGTTCTTTTGAATTATTTATTTATTTATTTGTTTTGTATTAAATCAGAAACAAATGTAACAGGAGTCTTAACTAGCTAACTCCTATAGTTATTGAAGAAGGATGAAATGTTTTTTAGAATGTGATTATGCCAAAAAAGTATCAAATAAAATCAATCATATAAAATGTTATGGCCTAACACAATAGATAAAGCATATGATGGCCAGCTAAACTGATGAAGCTGTTCATAACTTAACTACTACTGTTCTATTTATGCGCGCTTTTATCAAGGCCTACATCCCTTACCGAGACAGCAAGATGACGCGTATACTTCAGGACTCGCTGGGTGGCAACTGTCGCACCACCATCGTTATCTGCTGCTCGCCCTCCTCCTACAACGAGGCTGAAACCAAATCAACGCTCATGTTCGGACAAAGGCAAGCAGGAAAAGAAAGAAAGACAAAAAAAACAGCTTTTAAAAGGGTTCATTTCTAACCTGAAATGGCTTTTCTCTGTTTCTTTTGCACAGAGCAAAGACCATCAAGAACACGGTGACGGTGAACATCGAGCTGACGGCAGAACAGTGGAAGCAAAAGTATGAGCGGGAGAAGGAGAAGAACAAGACCCTGCGAAACACTGTCACCTGGCTGGAGAATGAGCTCAATCGCTGGAGGAATGGTGCGATGATTGGAACTCGATCTTTTCTCAGTCATTATGAACTTATCTCCTTAAAAAATTACAATCATTTCTCAATGTTGTGGACTAGGGGTTTAACACGGGGGTCAATACTGCGTACCTCGGTTTCAAGGTGACAGCAAGGGAACAGAAACGCTGTAAAGGATAATCATGCCTAAATGTCTTAAGAATTGAAGACATTTAAATGGAAAGAAACTTTTGCAATTCTTTAATATGTGTCAGATTCTCAAATAGACCAATGCATTAAAATTAGACATTTAATAGTCATGGGCTAATATCAGATCTGGTGATACCATTAAGATAGCAAAAATGTTTCGATATTGCAGTATTGAAAAATACAGCCCTAAAATCAATTATTATGAAATATTTAGTTAAATAAAAAAATTCCCCCCGCTGAATACACTCTAAATATGCCACAGTTCAAGTCTTTTACTTGTTTTGATGTGGTGCATAGGCAATTTGTTTCGCAAATAACTGCTGAATTGTGGCCTGAGCTGAAGATTTTGAAGTAGATGCTCCTGCCAGTGCTACCGCTACTTGTGCCCTAAAAAGAAAAAGAGATATGTCAATTTACCCTGAATAACCATCAAAATAATAATCTTTAGAAAGTGCACCATTAAGTTTGTCTTAATTTGATTTAATTGGATCGAAACGATGAACCATGACGTGAACAAGTTTGGGCATACAGCCAAAAGTATATAATTTGTCATGATGTCCACTAGATAACTAATGTTTCTGTTTACGGGACTTGTGTAAGCAGTTAGTCTTCCTCTGCTTTACCTAATATGCAGTGTGGAAACTAGGGGTGCACCGATCAGTTTTCTGGCCAATCACTGATCCTTGATCTTTTAAAAAGTAGGACCCTGCCGATCCAGATTTTTTTTTTTTTTAAGCATACACCTCAATGTTCCAATCTTGTCCTATGTTATGTTATGTTATGTTATGTTATGTTATGTTATGTTAGAACATTGAATAATATCTGTGAAACAATACAAATGGGTTGTTTTCAATGCATATGATGTAGTTCTCTCAAAAAAAAATGAAAGGCTATTAGTCATCTCAACAAAAGAGTACTGTACATGAGCTGACTTTTTCAAACCTCTGAGGAGGGAGACAAGATCGATGGACAAGATCGTTTTTATTTTAAGGGATTTGCTGATCCCGAAAAATTGCTGAAATTGGGGCCGATACCGAATCCGATTGATCCGATCCGACCCCTAGTGACACGCTTGTCTGTCTTAATACAGACACCCCAGTAACAACACTTGGTTCATTAACACAGAGAAGTAATGACTGTTGGCTCCACTGTCCCACGTCATTTCCCAGAAGGTTCACAAATCTCTGGATATTCATGTGAACTTTTCCTCGTCCCAGGCGAGAGCGTGCCAGTGGAGGAGCAGTTCGACAAGGAGAAAGCCAACGCCGAGGTGTTGGCTCTCGACAACATCCTCAATGACAAGCCGGCATCCACGCCCAACGTGCCCGGAGTGCGCCTCACCGACGTAGAAAAGGACAAGTGCGAGGCCGAGCTGTCGAAGCTCTATAAGCAGCTGGACGACAAGGTAAGGAACTTACAAATACGTGCGTTAAAAACCTGGGTGTAGCTTATAGATCTCCCAACCTGGCTCAAAACATCTCTGTAAACTTATGAGTCCAACTATCTCATGAAATCAGACAACTGCGATGAACAAAACCACTCATTACATACAATTTATCCTGCAAGTTTAGGTAAGTTTTCCAAATGCGAGTTTTCGTCTTCATAGAACGCAGTGTAGAAACCACCTTCAGTGGTGGGGTGACGCCCTCTATTGACCAGCTGCCACTGAATCAATGAAAACTCTTCTTCTGGAATATGAATTTCTCAGCTGTTTTTCACCTCGTACCTTGGCTGCAGTGCAATACTGATGTCGTGCCGTGAATGCTAATACCACTGAACGTCTGTCTGTGCAGGATGAAGAGATCAACCAGCAGAGCCAGCTGGCCGAGAAGCTGAAGCAGCAGATGCTGGACCAGGAGGAGGTAAGCCCTGTAGTCCAGAAACAAATGTCAGAGCTGTTTTCTTTCTCTACTTTTTTAAAACTAAACTTTTTCTTTGGGCAGCTGCTGGTATCGTCGCGCCGTGACCACGAGAACCTCCAGGCTGAGCTCAACCGCCTACAGGCTGAGAATGAGGCCTCGAAAGAGGAGGTGAAGGAGGTGCTGCAGGCTCTGGAGGAGCTGGCCGTTAACTACGACCAGAAGAGCCAGGAGGTGGAGGACAAGACCAAGGAGTTCGAGGTTATCAGCGAGGAGCTTAGCCAGAAATCGGTGAGGGGGGTGGGGGTTACCTGAAAACATGAACTGGATCACTTTAACCTTGAAAGGGGGCCTGTTAAGCATTTTATTCAGTTTAAAGCAGGTCCCAGGTGTTGTAATAAATTGTATGCAAATGTTTTCATCAAAATAGCACAAGGATCAAGAATATCACGTTTTTAACACCTTATTTCATGTCTTGCAAACAGTTTTGTTGATTCATTCATCTTTACCAGTTGATGTTTTTAAAATTCATTCATCTATACTTGCGTAAGCACACAGAAAATGAGCATCCATAGATTTCAATGCATTGTCGTTGGATGCAGCATTTCAGTTGTGTGGCACGTGAAATGGCCAAACATTACGTTTTGTTTTTTTCGTCTGTTTTTTTATGGCTTTTGACTTGGTTTTTGGTGTGGTGGTTGATTGTCTTTAGACTTGTTTCTTGATTGATTTGTCACTGTTTAGGACTTGGTTTTTGACTTGATTGGTGATGTAGTTCCTGATTTGTTTTGTTTTTTTACTGGGTTCTTGATTGCCTCTTGGCATAGGTTTTGACTGGTCAACTTGTTCCTTTTGATTTTTTTCCATATGGTTCTTCATTTTTCGGTTGTTGAATGTTTTTTGATTTGGTTCTTAGTGACATGCTGTTTGGGACTGGTTATTTTGTAAATTAAGATAATGAGGTGGAAAAAGAAGGTCTTGCTTAGAGACAAATTTTGATGACCAGACTTCAAATAAGGTTTATGTGGTTGTGTAATTTCACACTTGATGGCTGAGCAGGCATTTTCCAGAAACACAAGTGTACAAACATTAAAAAGTAAATTTTCCGCAATATGTTCCCTTTAGCCGAGGAACCCTGGAGTTGTTACTGAAGCATTTGTCGTCTTCTCTGCAGTCCATCCTGTCATCTTTGGACTCTGAGCTCCAGAAGCTGAAGGAGATGTCCAACCACCAGAAGAAGAGGGTGACGGAGATGATGTCATCACTTCTCAAAGACTTGGCCGAGATCGGCATCGCTGTGGGCAGCAATGACATCAAGGTGAGAAGCGGGAGAGAAGAATGTCCATCTTTGTGGTTGTTCCCAGCCGCCCTCCTCATCATATTCCTTCTGTGTGTAGCAGCACGAGGGTGGCAGTGGCCTGATTGACGAGGAGTTCACGGTGGCCCGTCTGTACATCAGCAAGATGAAGTCGGAGGTGAAGAGCATGGTGAAGCGCTGCAAGCAATTGGAGGGCACCCAGTCGGAGAGCAACAAGAAGATCGACGAGAATGAGAAAGAGCTGGCCGCCTGCCAGTTGCGCATCTCACAGGTGCATACCTCTTTTGCCACCGACTCAGAGGAAGAAGCCCTCATATAATACAATTTCTCTCGTTTTGTAGCATGAGGCAAAGATCAAGTCCCTGACAGAGTACCTGCAGAACGTGGAGCACAAGAAGAGGCAACTGGAGGAGAACGTGGACTCACTGAACGAGGAGCTGGTCAAACTCAGTGCTCAAGGTATGTCATGCATGCCATGGAATTGTGCTTCAGTCAAGACCATGTGTTCCAGGAAGAGAAAGTCAAACAAAATCATGACTGATGACCACAGAGAGGCTTGAAAATTTCAGGCATGAAAATCACTCACCTTTTGGTGAAATTTTCCGTTTTGAAATACGTGACCGAGGTGAATCATGCGGATCGGTGAGAAAATATTTCGAGGCAAGAGGGGGTATTTATGGGTGTCGTCGCTAAACTGAACGTAGTGTGTTTTTGCTTCGTTTACATTTCTATGAACAAGCTTATCTGGGGCCAATGAATTGTTTTGAACGCAGTTCATTTTTGTTCAAGGGTGCCAGGTTTTCTCTTGTTAGACGACAAGGACAAAATCCTGGGTAAATACACCGTAAACAAGCCTTAATTAGACTGAAAAGGTCGTTATTTGGCAACCCCAGCTGCCACCAACAGTCGCAAGGTGCATACGTCATCGAAATGCAATATGTGACTATCGAAACAAAAAAGACCATTCATAGACGCATCCACAACCCTACTTTAAACCTGTATATGAGTAGTCCATAGCTTTCTGTGAACAGCCTGTGTCTATGAATGGTCTTTTTCTCTCTGTGTGTGTGTGTGTGTGTGTGTATAGCCCTTGTCTATAAACTGTATTAGAAGTGGATCGCTGCACTAAGAGGATATTCTGAGGTTTATGAGACTGGCAGTCAGCTTTTTTCTGGATCTCGATTAAAATAGACTAAAGTCTGCAGAAAGACAGAAAATGGAAGAAACTTCAACTTGACATGCATCATGAATTATTTAAAAATAATTACTAATGTCACTCACATGTCGAGGAGATGCCATATCAGCATTTTTTTTTTTTTTTTTTTTTTTTTTGTCATGGTGACATAGCTCCTTTTGTGTTTTGCAGAGAAAGTCCATGCCATGGAGAAAGAGAACGAGATCCAGACTGCCAACGAAGTTAAGGTTTGTGACTCGATTCTTGTCAATCACCTCCATACTCCCCAATTATCTCCCCAAAAAAGTAACATTTGTTGTGTCACAGGAAGCTGTGGAGAAGCAAATCCACTCTCACCGCGAGGCTCACCAAAAACAGATCAGCAGCCTAAGGGATGAGCTGGACAGCAAAGAAAAGCTCATCACTGAGCTGCAGGAGTAAGACAATCTGATGCCGTCATTTTCCTCCTTTAGGAGATATGACACTTATTAGTAATGTCATTTTTTCTAGCCTGAACCAGAAGATCATGCTGGAACAGGAGAGGCTACGAGTGGAGCATGAGAAGCTCAAGTCCACTGACCAGGACAAGAGCCGCAAACTCCATGAGCTCACGTATGTTGAAGTTTGACATATTGTCAGGTCACCTGTAAGCACCAAGCCTACCAAAAGAAAGCGGACTCTGTGTTAGGGTTTGCGGGAGATTGTGGACCCAAGTGGAGGGAGGCAAAGAAAGGCGTGGCAGGGGTGCTCTTAAACATATTTTAATTTAACGCATAAACAAACAAAGTGCAAAAGAACATACAAAGTGCAAACTAAAGCTGGGAACTAAACTTACTAGATGTAACCTAAACGGGCAGGACTCAGAGGCTCAGGGAAACAAGCTGTGGCGACGACAGGACAACAACAACAAAGACTCCACCAGGACTGAACGAAAGCAGGGAACTAAATACACATACTAACGAGATAACAAGAGACACCTGGACACTACACAAGTGGCTTGGGAAGCTGATTGGACAAACACAAGGGAACGGGAAAACGAGCACAGGTGGACATAAGACATTGACAGAACTAGAGACACAAGGAAAACATTACAAAGAAAAACCCAAACTAAAACCCAGACCCTAACAGTACCCCTCCCCCAAAGACAGATCCCAGATGTCCAAAAACACAACAAGACCCAAAACGAGGGCGGGCAGAGGGGGGCATGGAGGCGGGAACGCTGTCCACCATCAGGGGCAATCAGGAGGGCGTCCTGGGCGCCAGATGAGCGATGCTGGGCATCGCCAGTCAGGAGGGCGTCCCGGCCGCCAGATGAGCACCACCGGAACTGGTGCGGGTGGTGGCGGCCGCTTTTCCTGCGCCGCCGTAACTGGCTCGGGTGGCGACCGCATTACGTGCGCCGCCAGAACTGGAACTGGTGGCGGCCACTGGCCTTGCGCCGCCGGAGCAGGAGCTGGTGGAGGCCGCTGGCCCTGCGCCGCCGGAGCAGGAGCTGGTGGCGGCCTCTGGCCCTGTGCCGCCCGAGCAGGAGCTGGTGGCGGCCTCTGGCCCTGTGCCGCCGGAGCAGGAGCTGGTGGTGGCCGCTGGCTCTGCGCCGCCGGAGCAGGAGCTGGTGGTGGCCGCTGGCCCCGCGCCGCCGGAGCAGGAGCTGGTGGCGGCCGCTGGCCCCGCGCCGCCGGAGCAGGAGCGGATGGCGGCCGCTGGCCTTGCGCCGCAGGAGCAGGAGCTGAAGCGGATGGTGGCCGCTGGCCTTGCGCCGCAGGAGCCGGTGGCGGCCGCTGGCCTTGCGCCGCCGGAACTGAAACCGGTGCGGATGGCGGCCGCAGGCCTTGTGCCGCCGCAACTGTAGCCTGTGCGGGTGGCGGCCGCTGGCCTTGCGCCGCCGGAACTGGAGCTGGTGCGGGTGGCAGCCGCTGGCCTTGCACCGTCGGAACTGGAGCTGGTGCGGGTGGCGGCCGCTGGCCTTGCGCCACCGGAACTGGAGCTGGAGCGGGTGGCGGCCGCTGGCCTTGCGCCGCCGGAACTGGAGCGGGAGCGGGTGGCGGCCGCTGGCCTTGCGCCGCCGGAACTGGAGCGGGAGCGGGTGGCGGCCGCTGGCCTTGTGCCGCCGGAACTGAAGCTGGTGCGGGTGGCGGCCGCTGGCCTTGCGCCGCCAGGACTGGATCAGGGAGAGACTGGAGGGCGCGAATCCATGCATCCCTGGCAGAAGCTAGACACCGCACGATGTCATCTAGCTTAGCCTCCGTAGAAAGGCCGTTGTGGTGGATTTGCACCATTGCCCCCTCCGGGTCCATTGCTGGTCGAGTCTTTCTGTTAGGGTTTGCGGGAGATTGTGGACCCAAGTGGAGGGAGGCAAAGAAAGGCGTGGCAGGGGTGCTCTTAAACATATTTTAATTTAACGCATAAACAAACAAAGTGCAAAAGAACATACAAAGTGCAAACTAAAGCTGGGAACTAAACTTACTAGATGTAACCTAAACGGGCAGGACTCAGAGGCTCAGGGAAACAAGCTGTGGCGACGACAGGACAACAACAACAAAGACTCGACCAGGACTGAACGAAAGCAGGGAACTAAATACACATACTAACGAGATAACAAGAGACACCTGGACACTACACAAGTGGCTTGGGAAGCTGATTGGACAAACACAAGGGAACGGGAAAACGAGCACAGGTGGACATAAGACATTGACAGAACTAGAGACACAAGGAAAACATTACAAAGAAAAACCCAAACTAAAACCCAGACCCTAACACTCTGTTCTTTCTTTTTGAAAATAATCGTTTCTAGCTTTTTCTGTTCTTTTGTAATCAGCAGTAGAACATACAATTGTTATAGCAAAAACACGAGTTTCTGGCCAAAAATGGAGAATAGGTGTTTTTTTGTGAAGACAAACTGACTTAGACGCAAATGTTTGTTTGTTTTTTGCTATTCTGACACCTCAAACTATAAAATAGGAAAAACAAGACTGAAAAAAGGGCTAACACATTATACTATTTACCGTACCATATACTGTTTTTTTCATCCATGGCAATGAATAAGCTAAACATATTGGGCCTCGACTCATCCGGCATTCTGCTACTGGTGCAAAATTACAACTAGGGATGTTCGATACCACTTTTTTTCAGACCGATACCGATACTCAGACCCTCAGGACTCACCGATACCGATACCAACTGCCGATACCAGTAGGACATTTTGATAAATAAAAAAAAATCACTAAAAGATATTTTAAAAAATATATATTTCCTTTAATTTTGAAAAAAAACAAACAGCACAGTCACTCTTTAATAGTCTTAACGCTCAAAATAAAACACAAAAATGCTCTTTTGGTTTAAGATTCACAATTTTGAAGTATTTCCAAACCGGTGAAGTTTTGGTGAAAAACTGCTGCAAGCTAGCGCCGGTTATAGGCAAGGAGGACTCACTTAACGTCTTGCCCCTCTGCCATCGGTTGCTTGTACTCGTCTGCGTCACCAGTACTCGAGTACTTGAAAAAAGGCTGGTATCGGTACTCGCCCATCCCTAATTACAACTCACAAAAACATTTGGATATAACAAACTGTAAGGTCTAATTTTCAAATTCTCTCCATGCAAATTAATTAATTGAATTAATTTAGAGTCATTCCTACATATCTTCAAAATCCAAAATGTTCAACCCAACCATTCCATTTTTTCTAATGAAGTTCATTCGGCGTGTGGCTAAAGTGTGAGAGACAGTTACACTTCTTGTCTCACCTCCTAATGTGTTCTGTGTTGGAAACCAAATATTCGCTCCATTTTACTGATTTGCCCCTGCATTTGGTTATCAAACATTTTTATGGCTAATTGTGAACGGATAAACATGTGACACTACAGAATATCCTCTCTCCAACCAGGGTGATGCAGGACAGGCGGGAGCAGGCAAGGCAGGACCTGAAAGGTCTAGAGGAGACAGTGGTGAGTTCTTACTCAGACCCCATTTAACATTTTTCAAAGGCATCTATCCAACCTCATTTTCTTATTTTCTTGTCTTTTAAGGCAAAGGAGTTGCAGACTCTGCACAACCTGAGGAAGCTCTTTGTCCAGGACTTGGCCACACGTGTGAAAAAGGTGAAACAAATAATACCTGGATGCAAACGGGATATTGACCAGCATGTTAGCATTTGAGCAGAAGTGGTACAAATTTACTGAGCAGGGTGTACAATTTAGCCAGGTGTGTGGGGTGTGGGGGAACCAGATGGGCCGCCGGGCTAATAAAACGCTGTGGGGAAAGTCTGATTATGGCCTAAGCTGGTTGTTAGCATGCCACCTGTTACTATTTTATCCCAGAGCACATTGAAATCATATGTGACCTCGGAAGAAGCAAAATAAGTCCAAGTTAGACAATGACACATGAATGGCGCAGTTGCAGCATTCCACCACCCATGTTTGCATGCTAATGCTAATATTCTTTTCTGTTTGCTTGCAGAGCGCTGAGATGGACTCTGACGACACTGGGGGCAGCGCGGCCCAGAAACAGAAAATATCCTTTCTTGAGAACAATCTTGAGCAGCTCACCAAGGTTCACAAACAGGTATGAGAGTTGAGAGACATCATCTGCCGTTCTCTTTAGCACGATATCCCAATTCAATATTTTATCTCTTTTTGCCGTCAGCTGGTGCGTGACAATGCAGATCTTCGGTGTGAGCTTCCGAAACTGGAGAAGCGCCTTCGTGCTACGGCTGAGCGGGTTAAGGCGCTGGAGTCTGCACTGAAGGAAGCCAAGGAGAACGCTGCTCGTGACCGCAAGCGCTACCAACAAGAGGTGGACCGCATCAAGGAGGCCGTCAGGGCCAAGAACATGGCCAGGCGGGGACACTCGGCGCAGATCGGTCAGTGGGAAGAGTCAATCTTTCATTTCCTGCAGCTACAAAAAAAAACAAAAAAACAGTCAGATATTTGAGTACTTAAACATAAACTTCTAAGTGGAGACTTCAGTCTGCAAAAACAAATCAAAATACCAAAGAAAATGTAGTATTAATATATTACTATATGATATAAAAAATGTTCAAAAGTTTTGTTGACATAAAAAATGGGTTGAAAACTAAAGCACAAGAAAATGTATATTTAATTAGTACAAGTAAAAACGAGCTGCAAAAATGTAGACTTTTATTGCCAAAAAAATGACCTCAAAATATTAGAATTAGTATAATGGCAATTGATTGGATTAATATATATATATATATATATATATATATATAGAGAGAGAGAGAGAGAGAGAGATTAGTGTAAACTTAAAAAAAGAAGAAGAAAGCAAAAGCAAGCCCCAAAATATGAAAATTAGTATAATGAAAAAATAGGATTTAAAAAAACTGAAAAACCAGAGCACAAAAAAGTATATTATTAAATTAGAAATAGAATATAAAATAAGCGTTAAAATGGAAACTTTTGCAAAAGAAGCCCAAAAATGATCGTTAGTGTAACAATGGAATTAAAAAAAAAAAAGAAAAAAAAAGTGGTTCACATAATGGACGGATGAAATAAAATTACCTGTAAATTAGTATAATTAAAGTGTAAATTTTAAATGGTCAAATACCAATCATAAGTGCTAAAGATAATGAAAAAATGGATGGATGGATGGATGGATGGATGGATAAATGAATTTAGTCTCATTAAATATAGGCTTCCAAATTGACACTTGACTGCACAAAAGTGTTGAAAATAAATTTACTATCATTGAAAATAACCTTTGCAGTTGGCTGGCAACCAGTTCAGGATGTACCCTGCCTACTGCCCGAAGCCAGCTGGGATAGGCTCCAGCATTTCCACGACCCTTGTGAGGAGTAAGCGGTTTAAGAAAATGGATGGATGGATGAAAATAACCTTTAAACTTAATGACATGACTTAGTGTTTTGTTTTGTCAACTGTTGTGATTAAGTGACATGGGTGATATTTTCTGAACATTTTGCTTGAATTTATTGTACCTCTCCACACTAATTGAAACTAATAACACTATCTTTATCTTCCTCTCGTCCTCGCTCCGCCGCAGCTAAGCCCATCAGGCCAGGGCAACAGCCGGTGGCATCCCCCACCCACCCCAACATCAACCGCAGCGGGGGAGGTTTCTACCAGAACAGCCAGTCGGTGTCTATCAGGGGAGGCGGCACCACCTCCACCAAAACGGACAAGAAGTACGTCCACCTATGCCTCCTAACATTGTGCATCAGTTACTACGGTGGACAGCTTTTCAAAAAGATGTTTTATTTGATAAACATGTCTCATAGTAGTTGTGCATCGGTCACTTTAGTGGTCAGCTATTTAAAACTGTTGATTTCCTTGTTGTGAATGATTTCCAAGTTGTGCATCAGTTATTACAGTAACAGTAGATGGCTATTCAAAAAACATATATATCCCTGATGATGTCAAAGTTATGCATCAGTCACTACAGTGGATGTGAGTGTATCATATCATACACTGCCACCCAATGGTCAGTCATGCGTACAAAAATAAAGTTCTCAAAAAAAGTGGCTGACAGAAGGCCTTGAAGCGCAGTGCAGAGGTGTGCTGTCTGCGGTAATGACTGATGGACAACTTTTGACATCCAGATTTATGCATCTAGAAGAATTTTTTTTTTTTTTTTTTTTTTTGCATACCCGTTTACTGTAGTGACAGATGCACAATTTTGACATGTTGCACATAGAAGAAGACAGCATTGTTTTTTTAATTGTCTGTCTACATTATTGACTGACAATTATCTATATAGAAGAAAATGTATTTAATTGCTATCCACCGTAGTCTGATGCTGATATTGTCCATCTCAGTGTATTCATTCCTATTGTCTTCCTGCGTGCAGCTGAAGCGAGCAAGAAAGACGGACGATACCACAGAAGAAGCCAATATCATCCGATCCCTGTTCCCTCCCTCTACGACACTTAGCGCCCCCTGTTGGCCCCGTCATTCCATTACAGCTTCACAGCCACTCAGGAGTGAGTGTGCAGTTTATAAATATATATAAATATAAATATTCCTGGCTGTACAGCTCTGACCCGCTTACATACCCATCACCACAAAAGCAAAAAGACGACAGATGGAGTTTACGATGCGAGTTAATAAAACATGATAACAATATATCCAAACAGTCTTGAACAGCCGCAGCAGCCTTGGCCAGCAAAAACTGCACGCGACTTGAATGTGTAGCTTTCCTTCCTTTTTTTTTGTTTTGTGTTTTTGCACACGTCTGTCATCGTGGTCGTCGTGCGAGTAGTTGTGCACTGCTGCCCCCCAAGCTGAATGTAACGCTAGTATAATAAAAAAATAAAAGGCAAAAAAAATAAATAAAAAAAGGAGAGGTCCTATGGCGAGCCGGATGCGTAGCTTTGTAGGTGAAATGGAACTCTGTACATTTACATGTTAGCAGCACACCAGTTTCTGAACATAGATTTTTAAGGATGACATCATTATATATATGAATATAGTTACTGTATATACGTATACAGGGCGGGTAAAATGAGAGGTAGACACTTGAAAATGGTTTCATTGCATTACATTTAGACCAGCTTTTCCTTCCTGTCCTCCTTCTTTTATTCCTTCATTTGCTGAAACCTACTTGCCTGCCTTCCATTCAAACATTTCTTTCCTTTTACCATCCTGCCTTCATCCCCCATCCCTTCCTTCCTACCTACCTGACTCACTTCCTATTTCCCGCCCTTTTTATCCTCCCTACGTTCCCTCCTTCCTCCCTTCCTATTTTCTTTCCTTTCAGACTGTCATCTTTCCTCTCTTCCTTCCCATTCCAACTTCACCCAATCCATCCATCTTACTTAAAACCCTCCCTAGTAAGTGAATTGAAAGTGATCTTACTCCTTTTGTCCCGCCTTGTATCTAAAATCCATGAAATCCGGGAGCTAGCGGCTTGATCTCCTCACTTTTCTGTCGTGCGTCTTTTTTCTTGTACAGAAATTGTCCAAATTGGTTAGCGCGCCACTCACTACTTGTTCACACGGCCGTGGTGGAGGGAGAAAAAAAAAAAAAAAAAAAAAAAAGCCAAGATGTGCAAGCGTGTACTGTAGATGTATTTAACTGGACACCTGTGGAGGCCAATTGTTTTTATGGTTAACTTAAAACTGTATACTTGTTGTGTCACAAAGGAAAGGAAAAGGAACGGACGCCGATGATCCAGTCCACGCTTTTTACGGCCCGCTAGGCTAACGCTGTAAAGCTACGTGTGTGTTTTTACCCATCATGACGACTATTTATAGCCATTGCGGCCATTTTGTGCATCTTATGTGCTCCTTTGACTCCTTTGGATGTCTCTGATCGGCCTCGTGCTTATGAGAAGGGGACGGCTGCTGATGCGACGTGCAGCAAAAAGCAGGATCCAAACACAAGTTGTCAAAAGGGTTTATTTAATTCAATTAAAAGGTGTAGGATTTTCATTATTATTATTATTATTATTATTATTGTTGGGTTTTTTTGGGTTATGTTGACCCCCCCCCACTTCCCTTACCCAGTGAAGCCCCAGTGAGTTGTTTCAGAGGACTATTGAGCTCACACTAAAAGGAAAATGATAAATGCATATGATTAAAGTTGTAAGATTGTGAGAATAAAGACCTATTTAAAACACATCTTTCAGGGAAAAGTTTTTTTTCCCCAGTTACGAGCTTTCCAAAGTAGTTTTTTCCCCAGTCCTTTTAGTGTTTTTCTTTTCGAGAAAATGTGGCATCAAAAGAAAAGTCCTGAAAATAAATGTCAACTTTTTCAAGACAATTAGTCGCATTGTTTTTAAGAATAGAAGTTGTTTTTTTTCCCCAAGAATTAAACTTAGATTTTATTTTTCCCAAGGTAAATGTCACTTTTTTTTTTGAGAATTAAATTAGTCTGTTTTTTTGTTGTTTTTTTTGTTTTTTAATTTTTCCTCTCTCAAATACACGTCTGGAAAAATTCTTAAATGAAGTACGACTAACATGAAAAATACAAAAAAGAAAGTATGGCTTTCTTGAGGCAGAAAACCTAACAGGAAGTAGGACTTTTCCTAAAAAAAATAAAATAATAATAATTACTTAAAATATGATTATCGTGGGGTAACAGAAGACTTTGCCTTGGAAAAATATAAGCATATCGGAGTGTGACTATCTCACAAAAATGATACCCTTTCTCACATTCCTCGTCGTGTATACTTGTTCTTCTTTTGGTTGTGGCCCTAATACTCCTTTATCGCATTGTAATCCCAGCATGAGGACGCTAACACCATGTGCAAGTGCAATATATACTGTAAAATACACTGTACAACACACACATCCTCATGTAACATTTACCATACAAAAAGAAAACATGATCCACTTATTTAAAGATGAAAATATTTCAACATGGACTATACATATATGTACAGCTAGCATTTAGCATCTAGCTTTGAAAGCACTCCATCTGTATTGGATATGAGTCACACTTTAGGCTGGATTCTCGTGACCCCTCCCTTGCGTCTGACAGGACAGTATGTGTAGAGGTGCTTCCCCCCACCTGTAATCTTCACTGATGAATCAAGTAGACTAGCATGGACCTCCAAATGTTTCTCCTGTCTTTCACCTCCCACCAAAAACTGGATATGAAATGGAAACATAGTTCAAAAAGTAAATAAATGACTCCAAGTAAAGAATATCTGTGGCTCCCATTGGACTTCATTTGAAATTAAAGGTAAAGAACATTTGCCTTTTTTTTTTTCTTTTTTTTTTATTACTGTGTAATAGTTGCTCCATTTTTAAAGGGTTGATTTTTTGGAGGTGTGGACAAAAGGTACTGGATCATTCCTGGCTAACTGGGGCACAAATTTGGAGTTCTGAATGGACGCAGACGAGATCGGTTTTGGTTTTTTGATTGACTGCATGATGTAAATGTATGTGTGATTAAATAATTATCAGTAAACACGTTCAGCTCTTGTCTCTGCGCTTCTTTGAACAACAGTTATACACGTTTTTGAAATGATTTTCCTTGTCTTGGTAATGCATCCATCTTTTAAAGCATAGACTTTTTTTCAAATCAGTTTATTTTACATAATGTATTTTTTGCGCATTTTTCTGGTGATTTATGCTTCCTGATTTTGGGTCATGATTTTGAAGCCGATGAACAATGTTAATTACACTGACCATAATTTTATATTTTCGCATTTAAAACATACAAAACAATGTATCACTATTTTTTTCGTTTTTAATAGAGTACTACAGTAGTTTTTTTTTGTTTTTGGTAGTGTGCCTATTTGAAATGATGTTTAATTATAAAAATGCGTTGAATATTTTTGCACTTATTTTAACTACAAGTAACATTTTTAATGCATAGTAACTTATTTAGTTTATTGAAAATGAAGCTATATATTAGGGCTGTCAAATGTAAAGCGTTAACTAATTAATCACAAAAAATTATCTCATTAATCATGTATTAACGCAGACAAATCACACTTAATTTTGACTGCAGATGATCCTTTATCTGACAGCAGTTTGTGTATGACATTCAGAATATTTGCTCATGTCAAACTACTGTATTTTTTCTTCTTTTTTTTTCATTTTAAATTATGCAAGTAATTGATTAAAAAAATAGGAAGATGAGTGCAGTAGATCAAAAAATGTTGAAGACGTCGTCCTAACATTAAATGTCGAGAGAATTAATAGAATACAAAAGCTTTGTTGTTGTTGTTTTTTAATTTTATTTTTTATTTTTTGGTCTTAAAAACTACGCTCATTGGATTTACCAATTCACGCAATATGTTTTTGTAGTTCCGTGTCTTAATGCCTAGGAGGCGCTACAATCCAGTTTGCATAGGTTAATTAGTAAATTATGTTAATTAACTTTTGGGCGATAATCTTCCGAACAAAAACCTAAGATGTAAAATAAAGGTTGTCATATTCTATTTTTCAACTTTAGGTCGCTGGGTTCCGCGCGGGAAAGCGTGACGTCATTGAACGTCAACTTACTCGTCAGAGTGACACAATGTAGCACTCCATGCAATCTTGGGCTGTGGAAGGTGGCGAGTAGTTGAGCAACTTGTATCGGACAGGAAGTGGCTCCTTTTCGGCGTCAAGCTTTGACAAGTGGACGGTTTCTTTATCTACACACACGTTGACCTGGGTGAAGTTATCCCGGATTTAAGCCCTACCGCAAACCAATTACTTAGCCGGGACCATCGGGATGTGTTTCCCTTGAGGTAAGCGACTTTGACTGGACACTTTTTTTTTTTTTTCTCCCCTCGACGCTTTGGGACGTCCAGTTAGCCGCAATGCTAATTAATTAGCAAGCCTCGACTTTGCTTTACGATGTTGTCTTGGACCCGTTTCATGTCATTTTGACGTAACTATTTGAAATGTTCTTTCAAGAGCCGCGCGTGTCATAAAGTATCAGAAAAGGTATCCCGGTGGCGGAAAAAGTTGGGTGGAATGATTCAGGAAGTGTTAGAATCCCGTCGGGAATACGGTAGAAGGTTGGCAAGCAAAGCTGGGCTGGTTTGGCGAAGAAGAAAAAAGAAGTTTATTTCAATAATGAACTCGAGTCCATCCACCTATTTATGTAGCGCTTATTCTCATCATGGTCGCAGGTGAGCTGGAGGCTATCCTAACTGATTTTAGGCGAGGGAAGCTGGAATGTATTTTATTTATTTATAAATAAAAATATATATATGTGTATATATATATATATATATGTATATGTATTATATATATATATGTATATGTATTATATATATATATATATATATATATATATATATATATATATATGTATATGTATTATATATATATATATAGATGTATATGTATTATATATATATATATGTATATGTATTATATATATATATATATGTGTATATGTATTATATATATATGTATATGTATTATATATATGTGTATATGTATTATATATATATATGTATATGTATTATATATGTATATGTATTATATATATGTATATGTATTATATATATATATATATATATATATATATATATATGTATTATATATATATATATATATGTATTATATATGTATATATATATATATATGTATTATATATATATATATATGTATTATATATATATATGTATTATATATATATATATATATATATATATATATATATATGTATTATATATATATATGTATATGTATTATATATATATATATATGTATTATATATATATATATATATATATATATATATATATATATGTATTATATATATATATATGTATTATATATATATATATATGTATATGTATATGTATTATATATATATATATGTATATGTATTATATATATATATATATGTATATGTATATGTATTATATATATATATATATATATATATGTATATGTATTATATATATATATATATATATATATATATGTATTATATATATATATGTGTATATGTATTATATATATATATATATATATGTATATGTATTATATATATATATATATATATATATATATGTATATGTATTATATATATATATATATATATATATATATGTATTATATATATATATATATATATATATGTATTATATATATATATATATATATATGTATTATATATATATATATATATATATATGTATTATATATATATATATATATATATATATGTATTATATATATATATATATATATATGTATTATATATATATATATATATATGTATTATATATATATATGTATATGTATTATATATATATATATGTATATGTATTATATATATATATATATATATATGTATTATATATATATATGTGTATATGTATTATATATATATATATATATATATATATATATATGTGTATATGTATTATATATATATATATATATATATATATGTATGTATATGTATTATATATGTATGTATGTATATTAGGGGTGTGAATTGCCTAGTACCTGACGATTAGATTCGTATCACGATTCACAGGTCACGATTCGATTCGATACCGATTAATCCCGATACGAATGGTCACGATTCGATACCGATTAATCCCGATACGAATTTATAAGTCGATTGTTGCGATTTTTTTTCATTCATATTTAGAAAATACTAATCAGTAAGCTTGTAGAGTGTAAGATTTATATGAAAATGTATTATTTATTTATCTGAAATTTCAGTCTTATAGAGGTTGTAATCTGTTTCATGTTTGAACAGCATTAAAATAAAAATATTAAGGCTTAATGTGCCGTTCATATAACATTCTTCCATGCTCAAGGTGTGAATCCTAACCCGAAGTCAGACGTTTTGTTGAATATTTTTCAGGTGTGAATCCTAAAAAAAATAAAAAATAAAAAAAAAAAAAAAAAAAATCGATTCTGCCGATTATTGAATCGATTCGCGAATCGCGCGATGTAGTATCGCGATATATCGCCGAATCGATTTTTTTTTTTTAACACCCCTAATGTATATATATATATATATATGTATGTATATATATATATATATATATATATATATGTATGTATATATATATATATATATATATATATATATTAAAATTGCTAATTGTACATTGCATTTTTTTTGTTACCAACCCCCTTTTTAAAATAAATAAATAAAAAAGAAATAGAAACCTTTTTTCCCACTAGCTTCTGTGTTCAAAACTACAGGACTGTCTCAGAAAATTAGAATATTGTGGTAAAGTCCATTATTTTCTGTAATGCAATTAAATAAGCAAAATGCCATACATTCTGGATTCATTACTAATCAACTGAAATATTGCAAGCCTTTTATTGTTTTAATATTGCTTATTATGGCATTTTCAGCCAAATACCTTATCTCAAAATATTAGAATATTTCCTCAGACCAAGTAAAAAAAAAATGCCATAATCAGCAATATTAAAACAATAAAAGGCTTGCAATATTTCAGTTGATTTGTAATGATTCCAGAATGTATGGCATTTTTGCTTATTCAATTGCATTACAGAAAATAATGGACTTTACCACAATATTCTAATTTTCTGAGACAGTCCTGTATGTATCATAGATTTGTTGCGTATGTCATAATATAAATTTATATGGGCTTGCCTTGCAGTCATAATGGCCCTCCAAGGGAGAACATACACTATGATGGGGCCTGTTTCAAAAATGTTTGACACCCCTGGTATAAAAAAAATACCCTTAAAACTTGTGCATGTGTGTACTGTGTATACATACTACTAGTTTCCCTATGACTGTTGCTGAGTGTGTACTTGCCGTGTGCGTGTGTGTCTGTGACCTGAGCAGAAAACTATGCGAGCCATTGGACAAATGAGCTGCAACTTGTCCGTGTCATGAGCATAGACATCGTGGGAGCATGTGAGTCACGTTATTAGCATTAGCGTTAGCATCTAATCTCCTCTCCCCACGATGCGTCTGCCTTTCAAGAGGATTTACGCGTCTTCTTATTCACTTCCTCTCATCAGGTTGTGACCATATTAGGAAGGCTAATAACACATGACAGGCTCTTTGCGTCTACCGTGTTGTTGTTGTTGCTTAACACACACAACCAGAGTGTCTAATGAACTACTAACATAGACACTCTATTAGCTACACTACTAGCTGGTAGAATTGAAGGGGGTGCGTTGGATTTCTGAAGACCGTAAGTTGCAACTAGCAATTTAGTAAAGTTCATTGGGATGCTTAGTGTTTTGTCACCATTGAAGCAGGTGTGTCTGGACTTTCACAATGGGACGTTCGTTGAAGGCAAGCAGGTCATATTTTGATTGGGATGTTACAATGGTAAATGGTACTTCATTTGCCTCAGAATGTTGAAAATATTGGGGTCTTTGGTGCGTCACGATTGAAGGGAATTGGATTCTGAGGTCTGATGGTATGTGACAAATTGTCGATGGTACGTCACAATGTTGGAGGTGTGGTGTCAGGATTTTGAAAAGGGTGCATTCGGATTGAAGGATTGCGAGTTGCAACGGGGTACGCTGGAATTGCCGTGGTGGGCAGGATGTTGATAGCGTTGCAATCTTGAAAGGGGTGTGTCGATGTCACGGGTTGAGGTTGAAGGCATGAAGGGGGTCACTATGGAACATTTTTAGAATAGATTTTTTCTACCGATCAGTCCATCGATTAAACAAATAATTGGTTAAAATTTCATTTTGCATTAGAGAGAAATAGAATAGAATAGACTTTATTTGCCATTTGCACAATTATAGCACTATAGGCACATTGGAATTATTGTGCTTTTCTTTGAGTCAGGAAATGAACTAAATGACGATGTGATAAGAACAAACGGATACAGCTATAAACATATAATTACTATGGTTGAACATACGTGCCATTTTTGGTGTTGCCTGAAAAGTGACGATTTTGGAGATAAAGGTTTTGGCCTAATGCCATCAATATGCGAGTATATCCACATATGAAGACTTCAGGATGTTGAATGCTGTGTGTCAGGATACCGAAGTCGATGCATTGGAATTGAAAGGGGGTATGTCGGTGCTTCTGGGTTATCATCTTCAATCTTAACTGCTCTTCTTATTCCTATTAGGTCGACTGTGGAGGCCATGTTAGACAACGTATAATCTAGCCGGCGGACAGCAGGAGGCGCCATGGCAGAGCTGCCCATCGCTCCGGGCCAGGTCTACATCGAGGTGGAGTATGACTATGAATACAAGTCCAAAGACCGATTGATCACCATCCACCAGGGAGAATGCTACATGCTGGTTCAGAAGACCAACGAAGACTGGTGGAAGGTGCGCCGGGAGGAGGGCAGCAAAGCCTTTTACGTGCCCGCCCAGTACGTCAGGGAGGTTCGCAAAGCCCTCATGCCACCCCCCAAGCCTTTGCCGCACCACCCCGTTTCCGCCGGGAACACCCCGCCTCATCAACCCGTTTCTGCTGGGAACACCCCGCCTCAGAACACTGGTGCTGTCTGGGTAAAACCGGCCAATCTGGATTTGGCGCTCCAGGACTCCTCCATGGATAACTCGGACAGACCAGAGTCCAACCCCATGCGTTCGCCCACCGTTCATTCCACCTCATCCACGCATTTGACGCCGCCCATCCAGCGGCGGGACAGTAACCATCACCAGCATGTCCCTGGCACCCCCACAGGGCCAGAGCGATCTGTAGCCGAAATGTTAGCCCAGAGCACTGTAACCGTACCTCCCCAACGAAGCAGCACGCTGCCACGCACCCGGGCCCGATCTCCGGAGTTGGTCCGGGCCCCGCTGGATGTGGACAGCCCTCCTTACTCGGCGGGCGAGGAACGGCGGACCAATGACTCAGAGTCTGGAGATGAGCTGAGCAGCAGTTCTACCGAGCAACTCCAGGTAAAGAAACTTTTCTCATTGTGACTTGTTGCATTTGAAGGGTTAGGGATGGGTAGGGTTTTTGTTTGGTATTAGGGTTGAAGTCTGGACCTGACACATTATTTCGCTAGTTTGGTTGTCTCCATTACTACCAGAGCAAATGTACCAACACAAAGTGGGGAAAAACAAAATGTTGCTGAAGCAAAACGTAATTCAGGGTACCAGTTTGAAAGCAGCCACTGCAAGTGTTGTAATTGCTGGACCACAGCCATTATTTTGAATTTGAACAGACCTTACAATGACTTTTTATGACTTCACATCTTCTTCAACATGTTTTGTTTAGTCCAGCCTCCTGCTAATCTTCTCATCTTGGAATCCTGATGATGAAAAGGCCATGCAAAGGCAAAGACGTTTTCAAAACCTGACTTTTATGTGAACACCACAATGGACTTCCTTCCTTGCTTACAAATGAGCTACAGGATTGTTAAACAGTAGTTTAAAGGCCAAAGAAAATGTCATTCAGTGTCCTTGTAAATTCCACAGCAATTTAGTGGCTGTCTACCAACCACTGCATCAGTCGTAGTAGCTAGCAGAGTCAAGTCATCTTTATGGTATCAAATGGTTTGGTTGAGTTTGCTGTGGATTTGTCTTTGTTTTGGGATAGCTCTGCAGCACTTCACTTGGGGCAAAATGTCTGTGTGTTATGTTGTGAAGAAATCCTGGAGGCTCTTGAGGGTTCACTGTATCTCAACCTACCTACGCACGCACGCATGCAAACACGCAAGGCTTGTGGCAGCTGGTGCAATCCTTTTGCTGTCTCTGCTTATTTTTCTTCATAAAAATTCACCAGGTTCTCTCCGGGCTCCTGTGCAGTGAGCCCCAAGTTGGCTTTTACTGATTTTTGCCACCCCCGAATCACTGCAAAATATGGCTTCACATGTAATAAGTGCCTGATATTAAAATGATAAATAAAAACACACTAATACATGCAAATTGGTCCTTGTCAGGATTAAAACCTGAGAGATTAGCATACATTCGCTAAAACTAGTTGAAAACAAGTTCTCTTTGTTTTGTTTTGTTTTTTTGTTTTTTGTTTTTGCTATTCACTCAGGTCAAATTAGACTGTGTAGTATTGACATGCAGATTAGTTGTTCTTTGTCACTTGTAGAGAAAAATGTTTATGAACTGTTTTGTGGAGGAGGAGTCACAGTGATATACAGGAAATTGATTTATTTTGTCAAAATATCGTAGGATTTGCTGCTTGTTGTCATGTCTTGGTGAACTTTTACTGAACTCGGGAAGAAAAAAAACTCGGAGATCAGATCAGTCTGTGTGGTAGGGAACGGATGTTAGGTAAGTAGGATTGTTAAATCAAGAAAGTGTATGATATTCTGCTATCTGATATTCCTCTCCTAGCTGGATCATAAGGAAGAAAAAAACACTTATATCAGTGTAGCCAAGGCAGGGATCCCTCTAAAAGAAGTTTTAGAATAATAGACATTTTGTGTAGTGATTACGAGAGGATCATCTGATCATCTGCTGTGTCTTTGATTAGACAGAAGCAAGTGTGTATTCGTGTGTATGTGTATGTGTGCGTAGGAGGCACAGTTCTTCTCTTTACAGAGCTTTTCTTAATCCCTACAAGCATTTCAATTGGATGTGTGTGTATGTGTGCGTGTGTTATTATGTCAGCAGAGTACTGCTATCTCTCTCTCTCTAGCTCTATGTGTGTGTTTATGTAATAATAGTGCATGTGTGTGTAAGTGTGTAGCATTTTCGCCAATGTCAGGCACATAAAGAGTGGTCACGGCAACAACAACTGGACAGTATCGGACACCACCATGTACCCTGATGACAACCGCACGGTAGGTAGGGCAGACGCTTCACGCTCGAGTTGTTTCGTAGCCAGTCAGCACTTTTTCCACACACTGGTGTTATTGTGATGCGACGTGAACAGGGCTTTTTGCAGCGTGGGAAACATTCCACGCTACAGACAGTCCGCAAGTGTTGAGCTTTGAATGGGATGAACTAGAGGTTAATTGACAATGAATTGATTATCAATTTAATCAACAACTATTTATATAATAATGAATCATTTAGAGACATTGTTTATCTTGAAATAATCCAAAACTCAACAGTAAATATTATCCGTTTTGTAGTCCTTAATATAAGCAAACTGATTATCTTTTATCAAAATAAGACATTTGCAAACATTTGCTTTTACTTTGGAAAACCAAAATCAACATTTTTGCTGATTTTCTGATGTGTTATGGACCAAACCATTAACTGAATTATAATCAATTAAACTAAATAAAAATAAAACAAGGGCAATTACAAATTGTGTGTTTAGAACAACCACATAGCTTTGTTTTAGATAAGTCCTTGTAGCTTATTGCTAGCAAAAAAAAAAACAACGCAAAATGCCACAGATGGATGGGCTAAAGAATAGGATCGGTGACGTTTTATTTGAACCCTTTACACAACAGATACTTACTTTGAGTACAAACAGTACATAAACACATGTAGACAGACAATATAACAATAATCACAGGCACATTTTCTTTATCCTTTGTGAAGGACGTTTGGTCTTACTGCAGCTTACTGAGTTGGGACCACTGGTTTCACGTACAGTTGTGTTCATAACTTGATGAGCATAACTGTACAAAAGTTAATGTATAAAAGCGAAATGTCGCTTAGTGACACAAAAAGTGCTATGAAACTTCGCCAAAATTTACATGCATCGCTCTACTCATGTCCACTTCAACTTTTGCAAAATATCAAAACAATTGCCACAGTGCTTTGGATTTTATAGGAGTTAAGCCTTTTTCTCAGCATACAGTTGCGCTCATAAGTTTACATAACTGTATATTTGCATGTGTGTATGTATGTGTGCCAAAGCATGCGCACCAAGGAGCAGCACAATGTCTGTTAAGGCAAAGACTTTGACCAAAAATAAATAAAATAATTATTGCATTCTATTTAGTTATTCCAATAAATTACAAAATTAATGATTATTTATCTTAGTTAAAAAAATATATATATTAGGGGTGTGAATTGCCTAGTACCTGACGATTCGATTCGTATCACGATTCGATTCGATACCGATTAATCCCGATACGAATTTATAAGTCGATTGTTGCGATTTTTTTTCATTCAAATTTAGAAAATACTAATCAGTACGCTTATAGAGTGTAAGATTTATATGAAAATTTATTATTTATTTATCTGAAATTTCAGTCTTATAGAGGTTGTAATCTGTTTCATGTTTGAACAGCATTAAAATAAAATATTAAGGCTTAATGTTCCGTTCATATAACATTCTTCCATGCTCAAGGTGTGAATCCTAACCCGAAGTCAGACGTTTTGTTGAATATTTTTCCATTAAAAATGGAAGTTTAAAAATCGATTCACACACACACAAAAAAAAAGGCAATGATGATAAGACGTTGAATCGGTAAGACTACCGAATGAACAATTCTGAGCTCTTAAAAAAAAAAAAAAAAAAAAAAAAAAAAAAGTTTTTTTTTTTATTGAATCGATTCGAGAATCGCGCGATATATCGCCGAATATATTAGGGGTGTTAAAAAAATCGATATATATATATATATATATATATATATATATATATATATTAGGGGTGTTAAAAAAATCGATTCGGCGATATATCGCGATACTACATCGCGCGATTCTCGAATCGATTCAATAATCGGCAGAATCGTTTTTTTTTTTTTTTTTTTTTAAGGATTCACACCTTGAGCATGGAAGAATGTTATATGAACGGCACATTAAGCCTTAATATTTTTATTTTAATGCTGTTCAAACATGAAACAGATTACAACCTCTATAAGACTGAAATTTCAGATAAATAAATAATACATTTTCATATAAATCTTACACTCTACAAGCTTACTGATTAGTATTTTCTAAATATGAATGAAAAAAAAATCGCAACAATCGACTTATAAATTCGTATCGGGATTAATCGGTATCGAATCGTGACCATTCGTATCGGGATTAATCGGTATCGAATCGAATCGTGACCTGTGAATCGTGATACGAATCGAATCGTCAGGTACTCGGCAATTCACACCCCTAATATATATATATATATATATCTTTGCTGTTATTTTGTGTAAATTATTACTGATTCATGGCTTTTCCATACATTTCAATGGGGGAAGATAATGGCCTTCAAATGAAATCTCAGCCATTTTTCACCCAAAATCCAATTTCTGATTTTAATCCCCTTCTCTTCGAGAAAAAGCAAATGACAATGACAATTCAAAATGAGAGTTTTGCTGTCTCCGCCTCACCGCCCCGCTTTTGGGATTTGCTTTTTTTCTCCTGATACCAAACGAGCTTAAATCAGTTTTTTTCCCACCATTAACTTGCATCAACTTCCTCACAAGCAATAGATATGTCTATTTCTCAAAGTCCCAGATAATGCGAAAATAAGTGCTTCTAAGTTTTATTCGGAAAAATGTTCCTTTTACCAGAAGATGTAAACTCCCATTCTGTTCATAAGTTTGGGGCCGTTTAGAAATGTATTTTTTCAATGAAAATAACACGAAATTAGAATTGATTTCATTACTGGATTGATTAATAATTTGATTAGTTTTAATTTTAGTTGTAGTTTTTAAATATTTTCTTTGAGACATCCATTTTTAAAAATGCGGCCTTTGGTGCAGACATTCATGCTTACATTACATTAAAAACATGGAGAAGCTAGTTTAGTAAAGCACTGTCCCCGTTGACAACTTAGCAACTCTTCTGACCTGTCTAGCAACTATTATTCAAAAATGCGACTTGTTGTGACTTTAATTCCCACTAAGAAACAGACAACTTGAGTGGAATCATTTTCATATTGTTTTGCCGGTTTGTCAATCTTAAGGTCATATAATGCCACACGGCTCCTGCTGAGTGAGAAAATAATGGAGTTTAATTACATGAGACAGTTCATGTGTTCAAGAGTTATTAGAACATGTCTAGTTTCACCTCTTCAAGGTTAATAATGCATAAGTCACAAATGACAGACCAGTAATATTGATTTGTGAAAAACCATCCATCCATCCATCCATCTTCTTAACCGCTTACTCCCCAGAAGGGTCGTGGGGGTGCTGGAGCCTATTCCAGCCAGCTTCGGGCAGTAGGCGGGATACACCCTGAACTGGTTGCCAGCCAATTGCAGCTGTGAAAAAACAAAATAAAAAAATTCCCATAATTGTATATGCTTGTTCAACTGATTTAAATTAGCTGAATTTAGCAACCCAAACATTAGCTGATTGTTGCCACTGAATCAGTTGTGGCCAGCTCACAGAAGTACGCGAGGGACTGTGCTGTCCTGTGATGCTCAGACTAGTGATAACGTTACATTACATAAGAGCTGGCCATGTGGCTCCATAATTTGTGTGGACAGCTGGCTGCTGAGCCGAGCTACGCCTCTAGACAGAGCATGACTGGCGGAATGTACACTGGCTCGATGTGTTTGTTTTTTGTGATGTGTTTGTTTTTTGTTATTTTGACATTTTAATGTAGCTGGTTTCGACTTTGTAATTAGCACGAGCAAACACTTGACAGTTCAGTGACAGTTCATTGAATACATGTTTTTGTGGGAAAGCAGAAACGCTGTTTCCTGTCACGCTACATCATCTAAGCGTCATTTGATACTACAATAACCCCGAATGTTGACATATTGAGCAGGTACACTCTGCTGGCATGTGAGAATTTCCTAGTTTTGAAGCGCTCCACTGCAGATATCAATGTAATAATACATAGAACTAAAATGTGACTTCAAACATTGCTTTACAATTAATATGGTTTTTATGATGCTCAAATTATTTATTGATATAGCATTTCTTGCCACTGGTTCACTTTTGCCCCAACCATATGTACTCCCTCACATAAAAGTGTGTAGTGTCATCTGTCACCTTCTACAAGAAAGACCAATTTTTCTTTGAACTTTGTACCCCACCAAAAACATTCTCACTGCGTAATCATTAGCTATGTGACTGGAAAGTAGGGGTGTTAAAAAAAATCGATTCGGCGATATATCGCGATACTACATCGCGCGATTCTCGAATCGATTCAATAATCGGCAGAATCGATTTTTTTTTTTTTTTTTTTTTAGGATTCACACCTTGAGCATGGAAGAATGTTATATGAACGGCACATTAAGCCTTAATATTTTTATTTTAATGCTGTTCAAACATGAAACAGATTACAACCTCTATAAGACTGAAATTTCAGATAAATAAATAATACATTTTCATATAAATCTTACACTCTACAAGCTTACTGATTAGTATTTTCTAAATATGAATGAAAAAAAATCGCAACAATCGACTTATAAATTCGTATCGGGATTAATCGGTATCGAATCGTGACCATTCGTATCGGGATTAATCGGTATCGAATCGAATCGTGACCTGTGAATCGTGATACGAATCGAATCGTCAGGTACTAGGCAATTCACACCCCTACTGGAAAGTATGACATACTGTCCATACATTAATTTTCATTCGTATTACTTGTACATTATTATTATCTCTAGTGCCCACATTGTGGAGTTTATAATTTTGTTTTTGAGCAGATTCTCACTGCTGTAAACGTAACTGCTACTGTAAAAGGAACCTGACCACTAGGGGTGTTAAAAAAAAAAATCGATTCGGCGATATATCGCGATACTACATCGCGCGATTCTCGAATCGATTCAATAAAAAAAAATTGATTATTTTTTTTTTTTTAGGAGCTCAGAATTGTTCATTCGGTAGTCTTACCGATTCAACGTCTTATCATCATTGCCTTTTTTTTTTTTGTGTGTGTGTGTGTGAATCGATTTTTAAACTTCCATTTTTAATGGAAAAATATTCAACAAAACGTCTGACTTCGGGTTAGGATTCACACCTTGAGCATGGAAGAATGTTATATGAACGGAACATTAAGCCTTAAAGGGATACTTCACTTATTTAGCCCATTATAGCAATAAAAAGTTAATATTTTGTCTATAATTAATTTGATACTTTCATTATTTTTCACGTACAATTAGAACCTTTAAAAACACATTTTGCAACTTGCTGTCGACTGAAAATGACATCACAAGGGCTCAGATAACCAATCACAGCTCACCTGTTTTCTAGGTTTGATCATGTGACATTCACACGCTGAGCTGTGATTGGTTACCTGAGCCCTTGTGATGTCATTTTCAGTCAATAGCAAGTTACAAAATGTATTTTTTTTTAAAGGTACTAGTTGTACATGAAAAATTAAAATATAAAATTTATTATAGGCAAAATATTCATGTTTGACTGTCAAAAATGGCTAAATAAGTGAAGTATCCCTTTAATATTTTTATTTTAATGCTGTTCAAACATGAAACAGATTACAACCTCTATAAGACTGAAATTTCAGATAAATAAATAATACATTTTCATATAAATCTTACACTCTACAAGCTTACTGATTAGTATTTTCTAAATTTGAATGAAAAAAAATCGCAACAATCGACATAAATTCGTATCGGGATTAATCGGTATCGAATCGAATCGTGACCTGTGAATCGTGATACGAATCGAATCGTCAGGTACTAGGCAATTCACACCCCTACTGACCACTGTTCATTTTCAAAGTTAAAAAAAACGTAATATTTTTTTGGGTAAATTCCATAATTACATTAATTTTGCAATTTTAAATTTCTCGATAATAACTCCAAACTTTACAGGAAATGCTTCTGGAATGTTCCTTAATGAGATATATCTCATACTTTCTTAATTGTTCTTGTTAAACAATTAGCATAGCATAGCTTTTGCATAATTAGACCTTCTTTTCTTGTGTGGTTACAAGCCTGTTTCAATCATTCCATTCCAGATTAGACATGGAGATTATTCTTCCTGATGACTCACTGTACACTTTTAACTGCCACGTTGGTCCGCATTATTACCACCATGTTGCACCGTGATTGGGAACATGGGACCGGGCGGGTTTTTTTTTTTTGTGTGTGTGTCTCGTTGGACTAGTTTGATCCCAGCAGGTTTTGTGTGTGGTTGTCTGAGGAAACCAAAGCTTTCAAGACCAGAAAGACCAGTTCATGTCCTATGAATGAAGTGATGGTATTTCCAATAGGAAAAAGCTTCTCCCATTACCCAACCACAAGCCACCCCAAACCACATGATGTGCTTTGATATTCAGTTTAAAATAATGTGGGGACAATGATTTTTTTATTTTATTTAAGTTTACCTGAGCAATGTTTCGTGTTTCGTGAATTATTCAACTTATGGTAAAACATTAAATATGTATGACAGCATTGTTGTGTACTCGTGTAACAGCAAATTGCTGAGTTGTGAGAATGTGGTCGCTTGAAATGAGTCAAACCGGTTGTTAAGTCTTTCCACGTTTACGCAGGAAAACATGTTTCCAATACGTCCACAAAGGGCGAGGCAGGAAGTTTTTGGTTTTAGGGTTTTCTCCTTTATTTGCTCATTTTTTCTTTGACTGCCAAAGACGTATCATGATGATTAGTAAAATTCCAATGAATGGAATGCGATCTTTCATTGAGTAGCCACATTGTATATGTAGTAAAGGCAAACAATATTCTTTTTGCCTTGAAAGATGAGTTAAAATGCTCAAAAGCGGCTGGCACTGTGGATTTTTTTTATTTTGTTTTTATAACGCCTGGCAGTCAAAGAGTTAAATTTATTTATTTATTATTTTTTTTTATGTTTTGTTTTGTTTTTAATAGAAAATACTCACTGTTTGTCATAGAAGATCGTCACTGCTATGGCCAAAATAGCGATGAGTACATTATTTTTTTATTTTATTTTTTCTCAAAATAGAGATTGATGTGAACACTGTGCAACGATCAGTAGGGTTTTGGATGATCATACTTTAATGCGGTTGTCAGGAAAATGTTTTTTTTTTTATTTCAAGATGGTACTTGATATGCTGCTTTGCCTCCTTTGGCCACTTTGGACTCATCGATTGATGTGTGGCTAGTTGTTCTGTGATGTCATTGACATTGAAGTAAGATTTTAACGTTACAATAGTGCATGATATACTGTTTTCTGCTATGCGTCTCTGAACTCAAGACGACGTAAAAACAAAACAATGGACTGTTTGCCGTCTGAAATGCTATGTTACCTTTTACTTAACAAAACATTGGAATTGTTACGTGGCTTAATTTACTCAAATGTCATTGTCATGGAAATGATATGCTTTAGTCAAGAAAGTACGTGATATTCTGCATCATATGCATGATGAATGCAATTTTCATGTCAGTATCAGTCAAAGGACAACGGCATGTCGACTAGTCCAATGGTTTTTGTTGTATTTTCAAAATTTTAGCGAAACATAAAAGCAAGCCGCATCGCATGCACTATCTTGACTATACAGTGGAACCTCTAATTATGAACGTCTCTTCATACGAAATTTTCGAGTTACGAAACTCCTCAACGGGAAAATATTGCCTATTGTTACGAAAGAAATTTCTAGATACGAAAGGTAAAAATGCATTACCGAACGCAACATACTTTAGGCTATGGCTATTTCCTACCATAGGTACCTACGAGCGTAAATACTAGATCGGTGTTTGTGCATCGTTCTGGCATCCCATTGGCTAAGAGGAACCTTCTACCATAGGTATGAGCGCATACTAGGTCGGTGTTTGTGCATGTTTCTGGCATCCCATTGGCTTAGAGGAACCTCTACCATAGGTATCTATGAGCGTATACTAGATCGGTGTCTATACAGCGTCCTCATCATTCATCCCGCGGCCCATGAGGTGTTCGATAGTTTTTCGTAAATGTATGAACTAACGGCCAACGAATTTGTGCAAAAATTCAAACAATTGGTGATTGATGAAGGCACAGTAAGTTTTTCATTGCGATGAGACGGGCCTTTTTTTGAAAAAGATGCCTCGCCATACCGGAAGTTTCCATGAAGTTTCAGAATTTGTTGAAAAGAATCGCCCAGAAAAAGTGTTCACCAGTCGGGCGTTTGCTCACTAAGATGATGTTTGCCTTGGAGATTTCCGAAGGATTGTTTAAAAAAAAATAATAAATAAATAAAATAAAATAAAAAACATCCACGGATCAGTTCTTTACAAAACACCAGGCAAAAAAAAAAAAAAAAAACTTCTGAGAGAGAGGAACATGAACCAAAGAGGGCAAAAAACGATGAGGACAGCAGTTAAAAGGGTAAATGACCATCATTTTTATTCTTTACTCTATTCTTTGTTTTTTACATTATGCACAACTCTCATTTATTGTGTAATAATCTAATTGTAACATGTATTTGTTACATGTTTTGATGCATTTTTATGCTTTATAAAACATTTATGTCTGAATTTTGGGAGGCTTGGAACGGATTAGGGCATTTACATGGAAAATGCGTCTCTATTTACAAAATTTTCTACTTAAGAACTTTCTTCCAGAACCAATTAATTTCGTAAGTAGAGGTACCACTGTATTGGTTCATACTTTCATACTCATAGCCTCTAATTTAACATTCTTAAAAGTAATGTGGTGGCGGCACGGTGGAGAGTGGTTAGCACGTTCGCCTCCCAGTACTGAGGACTCCGGTTCGAGTCCAGGCTCCGACCTTCCTGGGTGGAGTTTGCATGTTCTCCCCGTGCCCGCGTGGGTCTTCTCCGGGTACTCCGGTCTCCTCCCACATTCCAAAGACATGCATGGCAGGTTGATTTGCCGCTCCGAATTGTCGCTAGGTGTGCTTATGAGTGGGGATGGTTGTTCATCTCTGTGTGCCCTGTGATTGGCTGGCAACCAGTCCAGGGTGTCCCCCGCCTACTGCCCAGAGCCAGCTGAGATAGGCGCCAGCACCCCCCGCGACCCTTATGAGGAATAAGCAGTCAAGAAGATGGATGGATGGATGGATGGAAAGTAATGTGGACCAAAATATGAGCTTGTGAATGTCACACAAAACAAAGCAACAAAATCCCCTCCTTCCAAAAGGAATATTTATGCAGCATATTATGCACTGTCTCGACTAAACAGTACTACTTTTAATCCTTGACAATGAATTACAGATAGTTTGTCCGCGTCGAACAGTCCAATGTTTTCATATTTGCGCCTTCCTGGATTCAGCAAGGCATAACAGCAAGCAGCATATCATGCACTCTTAGCTAATATGTCGACTCGTCCAATGTCTTTTTCGTCTTCCAGAATTTAGTGACAAACAGCATACTAACGTACTAACACTCACTGTTATGAGTTATGACTAAGCAAACCACATTTCCATGACATTGAAGTGCAACTACCCACATATCTTAGCCCTCTTGAGGTCAGTGACGAACAGTAGCAAGTGGCACAACATGCACGATCCACACGACGACCAGTTCAGTGACAAGCAACATACCATGCGCTGTCTTAACTACACAATGACTATATTGTTTTATAGAGCGGTAATTTAACATTCTAGGAGCTCCTGAATATCACACTTAACAGAACAAACTCTCCTATATCCAAAATGAAGGTACATGCACCATGTGATGTACTGTCTTGACTAATTTGCTAAAAAAAAAATGTAGTCTGTAATAGTAGATTTTGATGGCTGCACGGGCTAACATATTTTCACTACAAATGAATTGAGGTCAACGTCCTCAATACAGAGATCATCATCCTCATTTATGTGAAATATCATTTAGATGAGATTTGTAAGCGTTTTCTAATCGCTCACAGCCGCTCCGTAGCGCGGTTGACCTTGCACAGACACATTTGTGCACATTGTCAAGTGTAATTACACCGCAAGCCATCCTAATCACCTCGTCATTGTCATCAGCATGATAACTATGAACGCCTCTCTGAGCTAATCTGCAGTAAGCTGCCAAATATCATTCTCTCACTGCAAATCTCCTTTTTAACTTTGTGCCTGAATTCAACTTTTTATTCTGCTCAAATGGTTTCATATGCAAAGCAGGTGTTGTCGTGTTTTTTTGTTTTCTTTTTTTTGTTTTCTTTTCTAATTATCTTTGTGTCGTGCCAGCCAGGGAAGGTGCATGCATGAATATTTATTGTGGATGGAGGACATTTTGTTGTGTTTGTTTTGTTAAGGTTGTTAATCAGGAGCTTTTATTCAGTCCTCGGTACTTCCAAGAGTGTTCAATTAGTTGACTATAAACCAGTCTAGTCACAACATTGCATGATATAGTGCTTGCTGTGATGCCTCACTGAACACAGGAGTGAGTAAAAGAGAGACGGTAAACTGGTTGACGCGTTGTCTTACATTTGATGTCATTGAAACAAGATTCTTTCAGGCAAGACAGTACATGTTAGATCATACTTCTTGACACTACTGTATGTCACACTGAACTCGGAATAATGCGGACAAAAAAATAAATAAGATTGGACTGGTAGTGGTAACCAACCTGTGGATAAACATATGTTGATATCATTATATTGGGAATAACAGTCATTAGACAAGAGTTCAGGATATGTTGCTTGTTGCTATGACTTTCTAAACTCGGAGAGAAAAAAGAAGACATTGGACTAGTTGAGGTGTAAATGAATAATCCAAGATGTAATTTACATTAAATAAAATGAGTTTGGTCAAGTGCATGAGAACCTGCATGCTGCTCTCCTTAATTTACCTCGGGAAGATGTGCATGGAAAATAGAGCATGGTCGGCTTCTTTTTCCTTTCTACCAATGAGCAAGGCATTTTGCAACCAGCTAAGCATCACATAGATCAAAATTCGAATGAATGTCTTGACTGACTTGCTTGGCTTTGAGGATTGCACTTGTTTGTGATTGGCTGCGCAGCAAAAGTTCACCCAATGGGCTTTCATTCATGGGTGTGTCTAAGTGTGACTATTATACTCTGCGTGTCCAGGTTGTACTTTATATAACTTGCTATACCAATTCCTTCATAGTGGAAAAGCCACAGTGGCATGTGCTCGCCGCTAAGTCAATCACGTTGCATTATGAGTCTGCACCTGTCCAAATGCTACCCTCTTACAGGCCTTACATAATCACACGCACACCATAACATTGTTAAACCACTACACTATTAGGAATGTATATGCATGCAGTCAGCTCCAACACGACTGTCATGTTTTGAATGGATTTCAGCATGTGTCATATAGCAGGAGAAGTGAATCTCAGGTGTTGAACTTCACACCCCTTCCCCAGCTTTCCACTTTCACAGAGTGAAAAGGTACTGATACAGAACCAGGTGTTGGAGGAGAGTCACGAATTGGAATGGAATGACGGCTAAAGCGTGTGTGTGAGGGGATTCCAATGCAGGGACCACGGTTTGAAATGTAATGCTGATAGCAACTCACAAAAGTGTCCCTTAACAGTCAGTGTGAAAGGGGGTACACATGCCCCGTCCATCTGTCCCCGATCTGACAGTTCCTGAGATTCCTAAAATTCACTGCTTAACTTCTCATTCTGAGTGATTACTTGACTAATCCCTGACACTGTTTGCTTTTAAAGTGTTACCCGGCATGTTTGTACAAGTATAAGCATGCGGCCACTGAGTCAAAAGTATGCGTGTGCACGTTGTGTTTGCTCGGTACTCTAGTGTGGAATGCAGCCCAGCAGGTTTTCTTGTGTCACAGACAAACCAGAAAGGAAATGGGGCAAAAAATGCAGAATCCCAACCCAACCTTTGGCACTGACTTGACAGACTTTATTTGTCACACTGCCCCCTAGAGGACCCTTAAGTCAACTTCAAGGAGACTCGAGCAACAGTAGTAACTAGAGCTGCGAGCAGCTATAAAGGGCCCTCGCAGCCCGGGCCACGTTGGGGTCCTTGCACGTTGGGGTACTTGCACGTTGGGGTACTGGCACGTTGGGGTACTGGCATATTGGAAGCAAAATTTCTTTGAAAATGGCATAATAAACGTTTACATGTAGAATATTTTTTTGCCAGTGTGTGTGTCAAGCTCAACGGGTTTTGGTGATTGTTAAGACCTGCAAAAATCAGCGTCCTTTTTTATTTTTAGGCAATGAGTTGCCCTGATTGGTATTTTTTTGTAAAAGTGTATATACACATCATCGCTCGTTGTACTCATTGCACAATGTTACTTTTATTGTCCAAAGGGGCAATCAAAAATGAATAAAACAAAATGGAAACGTACATACGTTTGGATCGGTGTGAAGCCAGTGAACAATTTGAGTGGTGGAAACTAAAAGAATATTCATAAATGACTTAGTTATCACACTTAGAATGAGTGTACATTTTTTGTACAAAATACCGTATGTGGGGTATTTTTTATTTTTTTATATATAAGCCTCAAGGGCTAGGTGGCGCTGTATTTATAACTGAATGTTGTCATAGAGATACCTTCAGGCCTTGATTATAAGCATACATGTCAAGTGTGGGATTTTTTTTTGGAGCATGTACCGTGGAGTTATTAAGCATATCCTTCATTCACGATATTGCTTTTAATGTCCATAGAGGCTATCAAAAATAAATAAAAATATATATATGTTTGGATAAGTCTGATGCCAGTGAACATTTTGAGTGGTGGAAACTAAAAGAATATTCATAAATGACTTAGTTATCACACTTAGAATGAGTTTACAATTTTTTTGTACAAAATACCGTATGTGGGGTATTTTTTTTTCATGCCTCAAGGGCTAGGTGGCGCTGCATATATAACTGAATGTTGTCATAGAGATAACTTCAGGCCTTGACGATAAACATACATGTCAAGTTTGGGATTTTTTGGAGCATGTACCGGGGAGTTATCAAGCATATCCTTTTTCATTGTGAAACACAAATTTTGATGCCCCGCCCTCATCATATAGTATTTCGAAAAGTCAAAATTTTTCCCCCTGTCGTTGGCTCAGGTCTTGACATGGTCCAGGCCAAGTCTTAACTCAGTCGGATGAAACGTGTAGGAGAAGTGGGCAAAAGTCTGCCCCCTGTGAATGTGCAAAAATCGTCAAAAATGGGACATTCAAAAATTCGTAGCTCACTACCTGTTCATTTTAGCATATGGGTACAAGAGACTTTTTTGTAGGTCTGGGGCTCCCTCATACACCTAAAAATATTCGGCGTTCTTACTTAAACGTACAACCGGGGCTGCTTCGTTAAAAATTTCGAGGGGGCGCTATTGAGTCATTTTTGTAAAAATAGCACAATCAACAATAAAATATTGCTCATTTTACCAGGCCAGATGTGTGTGCCAAGTTTCAGGAGTTTCTGTGCATGTTTAGACCCTCAAAACTGGCGTTGTTTTCTTGGCGAACAGCGCTTAGCCACACCCACAGCAATTCGCGAAAACTCACAAACTTCGTGTTGTGACATCATGAAGGCCGAAACCCTCCTCTGAGCAAATATGAGGTAGGTCCAGTTAACGTGTTTGGAGAAAAACGTAGAAGAAAATTCGTAAGAAAAAAAATTGCCACTAGGTGGCGCTATCAGTTAGATGAAATATAAGTCAGTAGATGTCTTTTGGGCTGGACTCTCATCAAATGTGTGAAATTTTGAGAAGATAGGATCATCTCGGTCAAGTTAATGCAGCTTTTATTTTCACGAAAAATCTTCAGACTTTGCGTCACCGTAGCGGCCACGCCCTTTGGCGAAAAGTTACAATATTCGGTGTGGGGCATCATCAACATCTTAAGGCTTTTCTGACCAATTTTCAAATGGATCCCTTCAACAAGCTCAGCACAGTAGCTAAAAACGTAAAGTATGACATTTATTGTAACCACTAGGTGGCGCTATATGTATAACTGAATTTTATCATATAGATGTTTTCAGGCCGTGACTATTACGTTGCCTGAGAAGTTTGAGATTTTTTGGAGCTTGAGCATGGGAGTTATTAAGCATTTGCTCTTTCTGGACAAATGAAATTTTAAAGGCAATATTTGATGCCCCGCCCCCGTCATATAGTATTTCAAAAAGGCAAGATGTTTTGCCCAGTTGTTCTCTCAGGTCTTGAGATGATAAATGCCAAGTTTGAAGTCAATAAGATGAAAAATGTTTGCAAAGGGGGAAAAAGCATGACCACAGTGAATGTGCCAAAATAGGCCAAAATTGGACATTAAAAAATTCATAGCTCACTTCCTGTACATTTTAGCTACATGGTCCCAATAGACTTTTTTGTGCGTCTCGGGGTGCTACACGTGCCTGCCAATTTTTGTTGCTCGAGCTCAAACGTGCCGGGATTGGTTTTTATTTTTCTACGCTAGGGGGCGCTATCGAGTCGCATTGTTATGACGACTTAATAATATCAAATTTTTCGCCGGGCCTGAGGAGTGTGCAAAGTTCGGTGAGTTTTCGTGAATGTTTAGGTACCCAAAATCGCGATCGTTTGCGGAGAATAAAGAATAATAATAATAACTAGAGCTGCGAGCAGCTATAAAGGGCCCTCGCAGCCCGGGCCACGTTGGGGTCCTTGCACGTTGGGGTACTTGCACGTTGGGGTACTGGCACGTTGGGGTACTGGCATATTGGAAGCAAAATTTCTTTGAAAATGGCATAATAAACGTTTACATGTAGAATTTTTTTTTGCCAGTGTGTGTGTCAAGCTCAACGGGTTTTGGTGATTGTTAAGACCTGCAAAAATCAGCGTCCTTTTTTATTTTTAGGCAATGAGTTGCCCTGATTGGTATTTTTTTGTAAAAGTGTATATACACATCATCGCTCGTTGTACTCATTGCACAATGTTACTTTTATTGTCCAAAGGGGCAATCAAAAATGAATAAAACAAAATGGAAACGTACATACGTTTGGATCGGTGTGAAGCCAGTGAACAATTTGAGTGGTGGAAACTAAAAGAATATTCATAAATGACTTAGTTATCACACTTAGAATGAGTGTACATTTTTTGTACAAAATACCGTTTGTGGGGTATTTTTTTTTATTTTTATATAAGCCTCAAGGGCTAGGTGGCGCTGTATTTATAACTGAATGTTGTCATAGAGATACCTTCAGGCCTTGATTATAAGCATACATGTCAAGTGTGGGATTTTTTTTTGTAGCATGTACCGTGGAGTTATTAAGCATATCCTTCATTCACGATATTGCTTTTAATGTCCATAGAGGCTATCAAAAATAAATAAAAATATATATATGTTTGGATAAGTCTGATGCCAGTGAACATTTTGAGTGGTGGAAACTAAAAAAATATTCATAAATGACTTAGTTATCACACTTAGAATGAGTGTACATTTTTTGTACAAAATACCGTATGTGGGGTATTTTTTTTTCATGCCTCAAGGGCTAGGTGGCGCTGCATATATAACTGAATGTTGTCATAGAGATACCTTCAGGCCTTGACGATAAACATACATGTCAAGTTTGGGATTTTTTGGAGCATGTACCGGGGAGTTATTAAGCATATCCTTTTTCAGTGCGAAACACAAATTTTGATGCCCCGCCCTCACCATATAGTATTTCCGAAAGTCAAGATTTTTCCGTCTGTTGTTGGCTCAGGTCTTGGCATGGTCCAGGTCAAGTCATAAGTCAGTCGGATAAAACGTGTAGGAGAAGTGGGCAAAAGTATGCCCCCTGAAAATGTGCAAAAATCGTCAAAAATGGGACATTCAAAAATTCGTAGCTCACTTCCTGTTCATTTTAGCATATGGGTACAAGAGACTTTTTTGTAGGTCTTGGGCTCCCTCATACACCTAAAAATATTCGTCGTTCTTGCTTAAACGTACAACCGGGGCTGCTTCGTTAAAAATTTCGAGGGGGCGCTATTGAGTCATTTTTTTAAAAATAGCACAATCAACAATAAAATATTGTTCATTTTACCAGGCCAGATGTGTGTGCCAAGTTTCATGAGTTTCTGCGCATGTTTAGACCCTCAAAACTGGCGTTGTTTTCTTGGCGAACAGTGCTTAGCCACGCCCACAGCGATTCGCGAAAACTCACAAACTTCGTGTTGTGACATCATGAAGGCCGAAACCCTCATCTGAGCAAATATGAGGTTGGTCCAGGTAACGTGTTTGGAGAAAAAATGTACAAGAAAATTCGTAAGAAAAAAAATTGCCACTAGGTGGCGCTATCAGTAAGATGAAATATAAGTTCGTAGATGTCTTTAGGGCTGGACTCTCATCAAATGTGTGAAATTTTGAGAAGATAGGATCATCTCGGTCAAGTTCATGCAGCTTTTATTGTCACGAAAAATCTTCAGACTTTGCGGCACCGTAGCGGCCACGCCCTTTGGCGAAAAGTTACAATATTCGGTGTGGGGCATGATCAACATCTTAAGGCTTTTCTGACCAACTTTCAACTGGATCCCTTCAACGGGCTCAGCGCAGTAGCTAAAAACGTAAAGTATGACATTTATTGTCACCACTAGGTGGCGCTATATGTATAACTGAATTTTATCATATAGATGTTTTCAGGCCGTGACTATTACGTTGCCTGAGAAGTTTGAGATTTTTTGGAGCTTGAACATGGGAGTTATTAAGCATTTGCTCTTTCTGGACAAATGAAATTTTAAAGACAATATTTGATGCCCCGCCCCCATCATATAGTATTTCGAAAAGGCAAGACTTTTTGCCCAGTTGTTCTCTCAGGTCTTGAGATGATAAATGCCAAGTTTGATGTGAATTGGATGAAAAATGTTTGCAGAGGGGGAAAAAGCATGACCACAGTGAATGTGCCAAAATAGGCCAAAATTGGACATAAAAAAATTCATAGCTCATTTCCTGTACATTTTAGCTACATGGTCCCAATAGACTTTTTTGTGCGTCTCGGGGTGCTACACGTGCCTGCCAATTTTCGTTGCTCTAGCTCAAACGTGCCAGGCTTGGTTTTTATTTTTCTACGCTAGGGGGCGCTATAGAGTCGCGTTGTTATGACGACTTCATAATATCAAATTTTTCGCCGGGCCTGAGGAGTGTGCAAAGTTCGGTGAGTTTTCGTGAATGTTTAGGTACCCAAAATCGCGATCGTTTACGGAGAAGAAGAAGAAGAAGAAGAAGAAGAAGAATAATAATAATAATAATAATAATCCGATCGAAAAACAATAGGGACCTCGCAGCGGTAGCTGCTCGGGCCCTAATAACTCACTTTGGCAATTTTGGGAAAAATCAGTCCCTTGGAGGCAGTTCCCCTTGGGAGTGTGGAATTTGGTTGACTTTGTCTATCATGAGTAGTACAAAAAGTATTAAAAAGCCATGGCGGAAAATGAATTGAAAGTCTTCCATTTAGGTTCGCATTGGCAATGTTGTTTTAGCTATATCCAGTGGTCCCTCGAAGTTAACCTTCCCATCCATCCATTATCTGAACTTGTCTGACATTCAGTGCGCCCTCACTTTTTGCGGGTGTTACTTTGCACGCCAACCCACCATAGGTGAATTTTTGCAAAGTAGCAGTCGTTATTTGTTTTGTTTTTTTTATTGATTTTTATTTCTTTTTATTTTTTTAATTCAGTCCCCAAAGCCAAATTCATATTGTAGCAACATGAAATCTGGTCAGCATGTCTTTCTTGAGCAAAGTCACGAAAAAGTCTCAAGAACAAACAAGTAGACATTTCCACGATCAAGATTTTTGGGGCCAGTTGCCGATCAACGAGTTTAAAAAAAGCGACAATAGATGACCGATCTGATAACAAGATGGAAGCAATATGTCTATTTAAATAACGTATTTATTGTTTTATGTATGCATTATGTATTTATTTTATTTAAAGGGGAACAGTCAAGTGTATATTAATGAACATTTACATAAATATGCCAGATTACAACCGTTGGCTAATTTGTATCTGTTGTCCCTCGACAGGTTGTAACATTTTAAGTAAACTTGTATACTGTGTACTAGGGGTGTGAATTGCCTAGTACCTGACGATTCGATTCGTATCACGATTCACAGGTCACGATTCGATTCGATACCGATTAATCCCGATACGAATTTATAAGTCGATTGTTGCGATTTTTTTTTAGAAAATACTAATCAGTACGCTTGTAGAGTGTAAGATTTATATGAAAATGTATTATTTATTTATCTGAAATTTCAGTCTTATAGAGGTTGTAATCTGTTTCATGTTTGAACAGCATTAAAATAAAATATTAAGGCTTAATGTTCCGTTCATATAACATTCTTCCATGCTTAAGGTGTGAATCCTAACCCGAAGTCAGACGTTTTGTTGAATATTTTTAAGTTTAAAAAGTTTAAAAATCGATTCACACACACACAAAAAACAAAAAAAAAAAAGGCAATGATGATAAGACGTTGAATCGGTAAGACTACCGAATGAACAATTCTGAGCGCTTTTAAAAAAAAAAAAAAAAAAAAAAAAAACTATTTTTTTTTTATTGAACCGATTCGAGAATCGCGCGATGTAGTATCGCGATATATCGCCGAATCGATTTTTTTTTTTAACACCCCTACTGTGTACTGAGTATTACTTGAGTATTCTCAAGTGTTTTTACCAATTTTGAACAATCTTTGCAATGCCCCAAGTTAGGGCTGTGCAATTTATCGAATTTCAGTTATTGCACTCGACAATTACAAAATCGGCATAAATGTAAACAAAAATAAAATTGATTAATACTAATTTTGAGTTGTGTTAAATGTTTATATTTGCACCTTTTTTAATTTTAAAATGACTAATTTAATGAATCTTGTTTGGTCCAAAGGGAACTTACATAATTATAGTGTTTCAACGAAATTTATTTATTTATTTATTTATTTATTTATTTATTTAACATTTCTTGTTTTGTACCAAAAAACTAATGATTGTACTAAGCATAATTTCAATTTTTCAATTATTACCAAATTAATCGTAATTAATATTTTCCTCATAATCAAGCAGGCCTACCCCAAGGAAGGAAAGTAGAGGAGAAGAAAAGTGGTATTTCAATCTAAAACATTTATTCAATAACAATTAAGCAGAGTTTAATTTTTAGTAACAAACATGCAATCGGAAAAACAAATTACAAATAATTACTTCAGTTGGAATCTTTTCAAAATGATTTTTTTAATGAAGAACTTGTGCATTTATGAATCGTAATTCTACATGGCAGGATGAAATGAAGTGGGACAATGAAAGGAAACAAAGGGAATGGGCAGCATTTACGGGTTATTTTGGCTGCTTTTCAGAGTTCCTTCAAAGACAACTTCACCCTAGAGATTTTTCTACAATTGCTTCCAGCTTTTAACCTCGTATTCTCGACAGATGGGTAATACATTGTTCTCCAGTGACTTTCCCTTAAGGTGCCGCTTTGTCATAGCGAGCAGTGAGGTCAGGTGAGCATGTTGAGCATCCCGCCACGCCTCGTCCACGCTTACTGACCTCTGTATTGATCAGCTGGTAGCGGCAGATGTCCGCCAGTAGTGGCTAATGTACAAACGTCATTAGTGCCATCATGGAGGCAGCAGTGTTGCCATGCACTTTTAATAAGGTCGTAAATTACATAACACTTTCTCTTTTACCCTTTTCACACTGAATTGGTGCCAGTCGTGGTTGGGAACTTGAGCCAAATTTAGCAGCAGTTCTTTGATAATTAATTATTGACTGCAAACGCGCACCGCCTACTGCTACCGTATTCTCTCTGAGATAGAGCCAATATTAGTGTTGGTTCTGGGATTTCACAACAAAAATATCCATTTTGGTAACCCCTTTCACTCTGCGATAGAGCCACTGCTGATGTGCCGCCAGACGTAAAATTAGTACTGCTTGATTTTCCACCGAGAAGCAACCACTTGTACCCCTTGCACACAGAGGTTGAGTCAAAGCATCAGATATTGTTTTGTTTTTTTTCCCCCACTACAGACGCACCAAACTTGTGCCCCTTATACACTGACACATAGACAAAATTATCACAGGTTCTTTAATGTTTGACCACAAAAAGAACCCTTTTAAATTAGCGTTGTGTGTTCCCCCTATCATGCTGATCTGGTACCAGCTGGTTCAGTGCGAAAGTCCAAATTAGCAACAGTTATTTCAAAATGGGTGCCATTGTGTTAAAAAGATCAAAAATTCTTCTATCAGCGGGAAAGGGGTATACAGGATGTCCAGAAGATTTGAAGAATTCAATTGAAACCCTCATGTGTGCGCTTTCGGGGAGTTTCCTTACAACCTCAACAGCAGGATGCGGTCTCGCGGTGGCAGACAAAATGCGATCCTGTCTTCCCCTGCTGTCTCAACGGTAGATTGACGGGTGAGACTTCCCCTTTGATGCACGCCCCTGCATTAGTCACGTGCTAGCTTGTCGGATAGAAGTCAATGAGGGAAGATGGCGGTCATACGAATGAGGAGTAGTCGTCGTGCACTCTCCATGCACGAAGAGGTAAACGATTTCAAATCATTGCACATTACAAAAAGGTCGCAGGACGCCGCCACTATTGATGACTCGGTGCCCTCGGTCACGACAGCGTGAAACAATACTGACGAGTCACCCTCCGACCGTGCTGCGCATGGGACACATTGACAAGTTGGATGGCGACTCTCGTAGCTTGTCAGGGACTGTTTAAGCCTCGGCAACCTTTTCAAATGAACTTGTCATGGTGGTGGACACCAGAGAAAATAATGAGACGTGTTTATTTTTCACTTGCTTCTGTAAACAAAAAATTATGCAATTTGATCCATCTTCTAGTCCGATACGTTGTAGTTGTGGCACTGGTTGACTTCAAGTTTGACGTTTTTCACCACAAATGTATTATTTATTTTCTTCAAATTGCTTTTTATTTTTTCGTAGGAAATGTATATGAAATAAAAAATACAATCATTTTAATCTAATTAAAAAAAAAAAAAAAACATTTTGGGGGTAAAATTGACACTTGTTTAAAATTTGAAAAAAGAAAATTGTTTTTAAATGTTTCCAGTTGTCTTCTGAGAAATATTAGCACTCATTTTAGTAAATTCTTTGTTTTAAATGAATGAAATTAATTTGAAAAAAATTTAAAGAAAATATATATTTTTTTTTATTTAAAACGGTGAATAAACTAACAATTTTTAACTTAATATTTGTATTAAGTTTTTATTTTTAATTGCTTTTAAAAGCATTTGTAAATTAAACTATGTACTGTACATAAACTATTTTTTTAATTGCCTTTTAAGTTTTTTTCTCATTACTCTCAAATTCTTTTTTTGAATGAATGGGAAAAAAAATGGATACAAATTTTTTAATTTTTATGACATCCATATACTTTTTAATACACCACTTTTTATTGTGCCATTTAAAAAAATATGACCATTTTTTGTTTTAATTTTAAATGACATTTGTCACCTATTGTATTTTATAATTTTATTTACCGTTTTTATTTTTATACTTTGTTTTACTAGATTTATGTGTATGATAGTGTGCGGATCTCAATGTGCAGCACTTTGGAACGCTTGTTTATAAAATGTGCTATAGAAATAATGGAATGGATTGGATTGGACACACAAAAAAACAGAATGAAGAAATCTAAATACATTTGTTTTGCAAAAACAAATAAAACCACTCACCTGTTGAGGATGCTTCATGTCACAATACTGTCACTTAATGGTGATTTTTGTATACGCTCATGAATGAATCCTTGTGAAATTGAATGAATTGCTGCCTTGTTTTTAAACTTTCAGTGAGTTGAAGTGTCACAAGATTTGCTCAATGTCACGTGAGGTTAAGCATGATGATGCAAGTTTTGAAAATTGTGCTTGAGGTCCTCGTTGGGCCACTTTGGAGGTTCAGTTGCATGAGAGTATAGTTTCATAACCGATGTGTGTTCCCGCCTGAGGATGCAGGCCTTTCTTGCAGTTGCACTTCCTCATTCTACCTGATGCTGCTTCTTGCTGACTTCCTTCCTCTGTTCTCCTCTTGTCACGTCAGGCAACAAACTCGCCGTCGCTTTCTTTCGGTGTCTCCATCACCTCGAACCGCTTTTCGATGGCCACAAATACTGTAATACATGATGAATGGAGGGAGGTTCCCCAGCCTGGTCAAGTTAGCCGTTGGTGTAACTCCGCTACCTTATAGGCCTTTATTTTGAGGACATTTTACAAGAAGAATCAGTAGGCTTCATTTGATTACACTCCGCTCAAGTATTTCATGATTAGCTTTGAGCCAGTGCTTCTTTTTTAAATTTTAATGGAAGAAAATTGTCTGAACTCTGAATATGTTTTAATGTGTTTGACTGGGAAAAATATGTTTTAAAGACATGTAAAAATTATATAAAATGTTTTTTGCTCTGAGCCCCAGCTTTCTTTTTCTAAAAAAAAATAAATAAATAAATAAACTATATATATATATATATATATATATATATATATATTAGGGGTGTGAATTGCCTAGTACCTGACGATTCGATTTGTATCACGATTCACAGGTCACGATTCGATTCGATACCGATTAATCCCGATACGAATTTATAAGTCGATTGTTGCGATTTTTTTCATTCAAATTTAGAAAATACTAATCAGTGTGCTTGTAGAGTGTAAGATTTATATGAAAATGTATTATTTATTTATCTGAAATTTCAGTCTTATAGAGGTTGTAATCTGTTTCATGTTTGAACAGCATTAAAATAAAATATTAAGGCTTAATGTTCCGTTCATATAACATTATTCCATGCTCAAGGTGTGAATCCTAACCCGAAGTCAGAAGTTTTGTTGAATATTTTTCCATTAAAAATGGAAGTTTAAAAATCGATTCACACACACACACAAAAAAAAAAAAAAAGGCAATGATGATAAGACGTTGAATCGGTAAGACTACCGAATGAACAATTCTGAGCTCTTAAAAAAAAAAAAAAAAAAAAAAAAAAAAAAAAAATTATTGAATCGATTCGAGAATCGCGCGATGTAGTATCGCGATATATCGCCGAATCGATTTTTTTTAACACCCCTAATATATATATATATATATATATATATATATATATATATATATATATATATATATATATATATATATATATATATATATATATATATTAGTGCTGTCAAACGATTAAAATTTTTAATCTGATTAATCACACTTATTAATTTTGATTAATCATGATTAATCAGCTAAATTACTTGCGTATTCGCCTAATATAAAATAAATACAAAATACCGTAATATTTTGACATTAACGCATTTTTGTCATTTGCAAACATTGATTAAATGCATGTACGCAATTGCATGCATGCGTGTATTGCTCAAAACGTAACAGCATCATATCAGTTGGGTGCAATTCAGAAATTATTAATTAATTAAACGCAAATTACTTTTGTTTGATCTCAAGTCCTGTCGGGGTGTTTTTTAAAGCGAAATTTACCAATTTACCGAGCACACCAACTGGAGTCACCCCGTTCATTTTAGAACAACAGGCGTAGGAAATGCCGTGCATTGACCTAATCACTGACCTGCGCAGCCTTCAATGTAACCATCCGTGGTTACGTTCAAGGCTCAAGTGCGGTCCAAAAAAATTGCGATTAATATGCGTTAATACGTTATTAATGTGACATTTTTCTGTGATTAATTAATCTATTAACGCTTTAACTTTGACAGCCCAAATATATATATATATATATATATATATATATATATATATATATATATATATATAATTGTTTTTTTTTGTCTGTTTGTTTGTTTGTTTGTTTTAAAAATGCTCCAGGCTGCAACTTTCACCATCATTTTTTAAAGTTGTATATTAAGTTAATATGACTTGGAGCCTAATCTTAACGCATTTCAATCAAAACATGTTTAAAAATACAAATTTCGTTCTAGAAAATGTGTCTGTATTTTGTATTTTTGGCTGTTTTAGATCATATGAGGTTAATATAAAAGATATTTTGCTTTCAGCCTCTCTGAAACATTGACAGAATTGTTGTGAACAAAGGGAATGAGCAGCCATTTAACAGCAGGTGGCACTACAGGCAAAATGGAAGCCCCCTGAGATGGATTAAAAATGTATTGCAATGAAATGCAATACAATGAAATGAAAAATCTGAATACTGTGTTTCGTCTGGGGGGCACATACGCAAAGAACATTGTTGACTTTGCTTCCGCTTTAATCCGCTTTAAGTACAGTTCAAGTTGCATTTAATTTTGTAGTACAAAACATTTGTAATTCGTATTTCATCTTTAAGAAATGTTTTTTTTTGTTCCAGACTCCCACAAATCTTATTCCACTTATCTGCAATGCATTTTAATTGAATCATACTGCACTTTTTATATTTATTGTCTCACACAATGTATAATATTTGAATGGGACATGTACGTATGGTTTTTAAGTGGTACATCCATTGTCTAGATTGGAGCTCAAGGAAAATTCAAATGTACTTTCTTGTTATTTCAGAGCGTGTCGTCGTCGGGCCGCGGCCGACCGGACTCACCCGTTTACAGCAACCTGCAGGAACTGAAGATCACCCAGTCGGCGGCCCCACCTTTCCCGGCTGGCGCCCCCTTCCAGGTGCTGGGCGACTGGGAGTCTTACAAGGACCCGCACGGACGCCTCTTCTACTACAACCGCTGCAGCCACGAGAGGACCTGGAAGCCGCCTCGAGCCCGGGACGCCAGCGGATCGCGCGGAGAAAACACCAGCACGGGAGAAAGTAACGAGGTAGGGAAAACCACCTGGTTCATACAGAAATTGACAAAAATTCTACATTTATTTGCAACCTTTAAAAATGGTAGCAACATAGGGGGAAAAAAGCATCTCAAATGCATTTATTTTTACAGAGTTTCTGATGTTAAACTTTACACCGCTGTCCCTGCGTTCCGGAATACCTTTTACACACAGGCAGCTTATACAAGTAGCCTCTCTTACAACTCTGATACTACCTCCCAAGCAGGAGAATTGTCTGTTCCACTTGGTCCCCCATACCAATTATACAGAACAGTGAGTCTCTGTTAGAGACCTCCTTCCCCTAGCAACATCTGTGCTGTTTTCACAGAACAGCAACATGGGGATGAGTGCTTTTGGGGTAGTGAGAAAGGGGCCAATAGGAGATAGTATGCGGTGTTACAACAGTGGCACAGCATTATTATATGAGAAACACTTTAGGGCCGTTAGTGCAAAGCTGGACTGAAAGTGTCAGTATGATACTGGTAATAAACAGAAAAGCAGCAGCAGCTTCTAATGTACAAAATGAAATCAAATGAAAAGCACAGCAAATTTTTGTTGTCCTTTTTTGTCCACGAACACAACCTGCACTGACTGTGCCACAGTGCCCCCTGCAGACCACAACCACCACTGCAAACAATTATTTCTCATCCTGAATGTTTGCTTTCTGACTCTGCTTGCTGCACGTCTGTTTTTTGTTGTTGTTGTTGCATTTGTAGGAAGCCGCAGACATGGCATGAAATTTCTGTTAAAACCACAAATGTGCAACTATACCTATTTATTGGCCATAAATTAGGATACTGTGGCCACAATTTAGTATTTTGTAGCCATGATGTAGTATTTCGTGGCCACAAATTACTATATTTTTTTCCACGGTTTAGTATTTTGTTGCCACAAAAGGCGTACATTATAGCTGTTTGTTGCCTGAAAGGGATACTTGACTTATTTAGCCATTTTAGAAGTAAGAAGATGTTTTTTAATGTGATCACGTAATTATTTTTGATGTACATTTAATTAATACTTAAAAACAAATTTTTTCAGTTGTCGACTGAAGATGACATCACACGTGCTCAGTAAACAGGTAACAACCAATCATGGCTCAGTTTGCTAACGTCACATGACCAAACCCAGAAAACAGGCGAGCCGTGATTGGTCGTTTCCTAAGCACCTGTGATGTCATTTTCAGTTGACAGCAAGTGGCAAAATGTCTGTTGTTTGTTGTTGTTGTTGTTGTTGTTGTTTTGTTTTTTGTTTTTTTGTTTGTTTGTTTTGTTTTTTTAAGGAATTAGTTGTACGTAAAAAAATAATCAAATTATAAAATTAATTCTAGGAAAAATATTACTATGGAAAATGGCAAAATTCATCAAGTATCCCTTTAAAATACAAATTATTTCACGCACACGTTGTGCCTATTTTGTGAGTACGAATTAGTATTTTATTTACACATATATCTACTATATGCCCCACAAAATTTCCCCTTATGTCATGTCTGTGGCTCTGTATATGTGGGTGCATTTCTGGTGTCTTCCTCCTCTATTGGTGAAAGGTGACTACTACCCCCCGCCCTCTTTTTTTTTTTATGTTCTCTTTTTCCACACTCAGAGCACTCCCCTGTCGCTCTCGCCATCTTTCTTTCCCCTCCTGTCTCTGTCGGTGGGCCGCCTGGGGCCCCTGTGCTCGGAGGACGCGTGCTTCAGCGCCTACTCCAGCTTGTCTGACAGCCAGTACGGCTCGCCGCCTCGCGGGTGGTCGGAAGGGATGGATGAGTACGGCCACACGTTGTATGTCAGCGACTATACTAACGAGAAGGTAACCTTGACTCCTTCCACTGTCTTTGGGGCTTGGCTTGGCTGGTGGTGGAAATTTGGCGTTCCTGATGTGACAAACCAAAGCAAATGTCATTTTGGTCTCTCATCGTCCATTTTCTGTTTGTACACCAACAGTGGTTAAAACATGTGGATGAGCAGGGTCGGCCATATTACTACAGCGCAGATGGCTCCAGGTCCGAATGGGAGCTGCCAAAGGTAAAGATTGGCCAGAGAACAACAAACTGCAGGAAGCAAAATTGAGCCCCTGAAGCCAGTATCCCTGAAGCAATCTAAATTTGATAGCCATGTTTTAAACCAAACATGAAATCTGCCATTTTGGGACGCAGCAGGTCATTTTGGCCATTTCGAGGTATCCCTCAAAAGGGAATTCCATCCAGTGATTTTGTGGGTGAATGCAACATTACCAAATGTTAAAACCAAATACATGTGACAGATGGACAACTGAATTATCAAAAATTGAAATTTTTGTCCTTGCCTGTGGGCGAAGCATGACAGCAAAATCTGACAAAACATGAAACCATAGTAAGAGGCATTTTTTTGTCTTCTTTTTTTTTCTTCTCTTTAAATAATTCAGCCCTCTGAGCCAATTTCTCATGGCCTCCTGGAATTTGGTCGGCATATCTACAGAATTATGAAGTAACCCACTATAAAGTCTCAGGAACTCATGTTATGAAGTGAACATAAAGCCACTTTGCCAGTTTGAAGCAGCAATTACAAGGCTATGTTGTCATGTCAAGTGACCACTCGTCGGTCTTGTTTTTTTTGTTTTTTTTAATTTATTTATTTATTTATTTTTTTGTTCTAAATCTAGTTTGACTTTGCAACATAATATTAAATAAGTAAATCTAACTATGAGTCTGCTAATAAGAGTCTCAAGAAGCCATGCTGTAAAACAAAATGTGAAGTTTGCCATTTTAATTGAAAGCCACCATGTAGCACCCTATAATGTAATAATTTCCTGAAAATATAATAAAATGTTCACTTAACTCGATCAAAACTGTAATTTTAAGTAACCCTGACTGCTATTGTAGTAACAATTTTGTCGAATTCTTTTCAGCAGAGCAGTTCTAATCGAGTGGGCGAGTTTTCTTTGATTAACTCTTTGCAGTTGTTTTAACACTAAATAAATCACATCTCTGTCACATAACTCCAACCTCCCTTTTAAATCAGACAGTGTTAAAAATACATTGTCAAATCAACTCTGAAACATTTAACACCAAAATTTTAGCACTGCAGCTTTTGCTGAGATTTTATACAGTTTTAGATTCTCAAAACAAAAAATGTAGAACTTCGGACTGAAAATTAACATATACCATATACTGTCAAGTTTTACATGATCACACCTGAGAAAAATAAATACCCACCTGGAAATGTAATAAATCTTAATAATCTAATAAGGTATTACGTTATAGATATTAAAAAAAAAAAAATTCTAACTTCTTGCAATATCAGTCAGAATTGTATCCTACATTATTGGTGACATTATTACATTATTTGGTTTTATTACATTTTTGATAGTTAAGTGCATTACATTTTCAGGAAATAATTACATTATGGGGTGCTACCCACCATGTTATGCTCATTTTTGGCTAATTCAGGCTTCCGTCAAACAATGCAAGCTAAGACTGCATTGAGGAAATGTGATCAGTTCGGACAAAGTAACACATACTCTACCCCTCTAGTACAACCATTCGCCGCCACAGCACCTCGCAGATTCCACCAAGACTCGCAGTCTGGACAGGAAGCAGGTGGAGCCCATCATCCTGACCAAGTGGAGACACAGCGCTTATGTCCAAGAACCCAACGAGAAGGTGCGTCATTTGGAAAAGACAGCAAATGCTTGTCGAATGTTCCGTAGATGACTAACAAGTGAGCAATAAGTCCCATTTGTTGCATTCATCGTTGGATGCACAGCTCAGGCATTTTGCTTTGGGAAATAAATAAAGGATTCAGTTGTAGTTTGGTTGCTTTGCAGCACACACTGAAACTCAGAACAATCCGGACGAGCTCCACACGCCCGCATCCTTACAAACAGCAAGTCAGTTTGTGTCAGCATGTGCATGGATTACCACAGCTGTGCTTCTATTTTTCTCAGTGACCAATCACCTCGCATGATGATGATGATTACCTTCTTCCTACCGCTGACTTTTTGAAATCATTTCACCGTGAGAATTTTGGGTGGATTCATCATTTGAGGACACAGAACAGAAAACACATGGAGAGCAAAGGCAACCAAATGAAGCAAGATGAAAAATAAAATAGTAAATGTTTTATGATTAAGTGGCCTTCTTAAGGCATGAAAAATCTTAAAATGTCTTACAGGGGTCTTAAAAACAGGTCCTAAAAGGTTTGGAACATCATTATGTCCTGCAAGGGCATAAAAAGTATTTAAAAGGATTTAAATTCTCTTATGATGTGCTACATGATCTTAAAAAGTTATTAAAAGATCTCACGAGGCCTTTAAATATCTTAACAAGACCTACGAGCTTTTAAAACGTAATGAAAGTTCTTGAAAATCTTAACATGTTCTACAAAGTCTTATAAAGTCTTTAGAACGGGGTGGGCACACTCGGTCTTCGAGGGACGGAGTCCTGCAGGTTTAGGATGTTTCCCTTCTCCAACATAGCTGATTTATGAACAGCTCATCAGCAAGCTCTGCATAAGCCTGATAACGACCCTGTTGATTGGAATCAGTTGCGTTGCAGCAGGCAAACCTCCAAAACCTGCAGGACTTCGGCCCTCAAGGACTGAGTTTTCCAGCCACCGCTTTAGAAGTCCCACAAGGTCTTAAAGTTATTTAAAAGATAATTTGAAGACCTACATGTTTTTAGTCTTAATAGGTCATAAAAGGTCTTATACATTTGCAAAATGTTTTGAGTCTTAAAAGGTTCTTAAATGTCTCTAAAAGTCTTCCACAGTCTACAGAGATTTTAAAAGGTCTTAAAATGGAAGTTTACAAGCTCTTGAAGTTGTAAAAAGATCCCTAAAGCTTCACTGAGTCATACAGGGTTTTAAAAAGTCCTTGGGGTGGAGGGTGTAATTGTTCAATTTAGCTTCCTTGAACCTTGAACAGTTTGAAACAAGTAGAACATGTTTATTCATTAAAAACTGGTAACGTTACCTTCACTAACAAATCGCATCTACTGTGACTTTTGGTCATCCTGGTTTGATTGGTTGTTTCTTAACCCATGTGACCGCCTTGTCTTCTCCTCACTAGGACACACCTCTGAGTCCCAAGTCCCCCAGACCCAACTCTGACTCCAGCCCCTCATCTCCTAAGCGCCCCGCCTCCGTTAGTAACCCCCCCCCCCCCCCCCCCCTCCTCCCATATAGCAACCTCTGTGTTGTGCACCTCATGCAAGTTTCCACATTGGTTGAGAAAGTCGTACCATAGAAATGTGCAATCATTATTTAGATGGAAGATGGAGAACCCTTGTGGAAACCTTGTTATTAGGCTTCTTTGAGTCAGTACTCGAGGAGTATGTTCTTCTTTTTGCAGCACGGAACCTTTTATTGACCTGTTTAGTGTTTGTGCTGGGATGATGTGACAAATTAAAGGAGAAGCAACACGTCACTGGGCTAAATCGGACCATTGCAAGCTGTCAGACTTTCGTGTTTTAACCAAGCTTTATTTGAATAGTACGATCAGATTCTTAAAGAACGAAGGAAGTATAAATATTACGGGGGGGTAGTAATTTTGATAAGTCAAAGTCAGTCGTAATTGAAAGGAATCAAATGAAATTGAACCATAACATAATTGGAGTGAACGTATGTAACATAATTAATGAATTGTTTCTCATCTTATTCAGAGTCAATCATATCAGATTGCAATTTTTGTGAATTGTAATTGGAAAAAATATATATTGTAATTGTGAATCGTATCAGATCATGGATGAATCACAGTAATTGTAGTAGTGACTTGTATAATTATACCATAAATTGGACTGAATCCTATTGTATTGGTGAATCGTATCCGATTTTTTTTCTCTTTTTTTTTTCTTTTTTTTTGTATCGTAGTCATAGTACATTGTAAAATAATTTGAGTGAATTGTGTCTGCTTATATTGCAATGTAATTTAAGTGAATCTTGCTGAGTAATTGGAATGAATCGTACCAGATTGTCATTAGTGAGAAGTGTATTGTCCTAACGCGAGTGAATTGTAGTGATTGTGTAATTGGAGTATATTGTACAAAATGTTACTGGAGGAAACCGTATCATTGTATTGTGACTGGAGTGAATCATAATGTAAATGGAGTGCTTCAGAACTTATTTGGAGTGAATCATATTGTACTTCAAGTGGGCTCGTAATAGGAGTGAATGCAATCTGTATCATAATTTGTGTAAAACAGAACACAATTGGAATAAATCATATTCGATCCTATTGCATTGTGGTTGAAGTGAATCAGATCAGCTCATAATAGGATTGAATAGTATCGGATTCCATTGCATCCTAGTCGAGCCAATAGATTTGTTATGAATTGACTCGTAACAGAATTTATGAATTGTATTGCATATTTGGACCAAATCGTATCAAATCTTGTTATGTAATTAGAGTGAAATGTATGGCATCGGCAGTATCATTACACTTAATGGTGAATGATCTGTATGGTTGTCGGTGTATCGTTGGGGGCCTACGTTGCATTCCTTTTATCAAGCGTGCTTGCTTTTCCTTGAATGTTCCTGCTGGTGCGCGTACTGGATGTATGTCACGTGTGTTGTGTTTTGGCTGCTTTCCTGAATGCAGATCAAAGAGCAAAGCTTTTATTTGCAGTGCTTTGTTTGGGTGCTGGTGTTGCTGTTGTCGGTGGTGTTTAAATGCAGCCATCCTGCTGTGATGATCAATGCTTGTTGTCATGACGCATGTCTAAGCTGCTCACTCGCTGTGTTGTATACTGGGTTTTTTTTCCCTTTCTCTGTGTTCAGCCCTCAGAGAAGTGCGGTGTGCTCAATGTGACAAAGATCACAGAAAACGGCAAGAAAGTTCGGTGAGTACAACTTCTTGTACATTGTTATTTTCTATTGTGCATATCTGAGCAGTGGTTTGTGCACTATTTATTCACTATAGGAAGAATTGGACCTCTTCCTGGACAGTTTTGCAAGGCTCCACACTGCTCTTCGCCAAAGGCCAGGGAGGCGGGACCAGCTGGGTGCGTCAATCAAACCTTCAATTAAATTGACGCGTATTATTTTGTGTGTGTGTGTAATTTTACATCTTCTTTTACATGTGCTCAGTTTGGCGGTGGTCAGTCCAAACCCGAGTTCACGGTGGACCTGAAGGGTGGCTCGGTGGACTGGGCCTCCAAGGACAAATCCAGCAAGAAACATGTCATAGAGGTAGACTTCATTCTGCTTTAGACCTGGACATGAAGGAGACATAGTTTTTGAAAATTGACTTCTTCATGGTTCTATGCAGTTGTGTGAAATTTCAAGGGGGGAAAAAAACAACAACAACTTGTATCTGCCTATATCTGAAAATGCCTGTAAGAAGCCCTTTGAAATTTCCAACCCTCTTTGACCTAATAGTGGAGTTAATTTACACTATAACCACCCCCGCACTAAGTTTTCTGCCCCTGACTTGACAGCTAGACTGGGCTAAGATCCAAGAATAAATGTTAAAAGTGGCAAAATAATCAAGAAACAAGTCAAAAACATTAAAAAAGAAGAAAAAAAAAAAGCCAAGAACCAAGTAAAAAATTTGTCAACCATATCAATAACCATTTATCTCCACATTGAGAAAAGAAAAAAAAACAGTAAGAAACCAAGTCAAGAACCACATAAAGCAATCACGAACCATGTCAAAAATAATCAAGAACCAAGTGGGGGAAAAAAATCCAAGAACCACATAAAAAACAAGTCAAGAACAAAGTCAAAAATATTCAAGAAGAAAGTTAAAAGCAGATTAACCAAATCACAAGCCATACTAATATCCATTCAAAAACAATCAAGAACCAATAAAGGACCAAGTCAAAAAACAGTTAAGAACCATCTTAAAAACCAAGTTAAGCACCAAATCATTAACCAGGTCAAGAACCAAGTAGAAAACACAGTCAAGAACCAAGTTAGGAATCGGTTCAAGAACCAAGTAATAAACCATGTAAACATCCAGGCAAAAACGAAGAAGTCAAAGATCAGTCAAGAATCAGAGCCAATATTAGAAGAAAAAAAAATCATATCAAGAATCTGTGAGAAACCAAGTTGACAGTCAAGAACTACAAGAAGAACCATAAGACCAGGACTGCCCGCTCAAAACAGACTAATTTCTGCAATGCAACAAATAGGATTTAAAGTGTGTTCTAATTCTTAATCTTTAGGATATTGCTAATACATAACCTCATCCGCAGCTGAAGACCCGGCAGGGCACAGAACTTCTGATCCAGTCGGAAAATGATGCCCTTGTCAACGAGTGGTACCGAGCGCTAAGAGACACCATCAGTAGCCCGGTAAGGACAATGCACCAGCTATACACGTAGCACGTTTCCACACTCTTATTTACTCAACTTCAGATGTGCCTTTTGGTATTAGGGTGGAGGCAAAGTACAATTAAAGGAGAACATCAACGGAGCTGTTGCTAACAGGCTGCAAAATCACAAGCACACACTTATTTATAGTGTTGTTCCGATACTGATACTGGTATCGGCAGAGGCCCCGATACCGCATTAAAACAGTGGTATCGGTATCGGTGACTACTAACAAGCAACATGCCGATACCATTACTTCCAATGCTAATATTGACCATTTGCACCAACGTCACATGATCACGTGACTGCCCCACCATGGACGGCGGAAGGAAATGACGTTTAAATGGAAGTGGACGGGCCGCGGAGCGATTTAGGTACTTAGAGACTTTTATTTTACAAATTAAAAGTTATTATTGCCCCTCGAGCCATGGAATCTGCTAGTTCAACTGATGTTCGCCTGTCGGCAGAAGTGGAACATTTCGTAGGTGCCCATAGAGTGTGATATTTACAGAAACTGGAGATAGCTGGTTTGAAAACAGACCCTACCTTCTGCCCCCTGCTGTTTTCACGGACCTAATCAAATCGCCGACTTTTCTAGAGTGGGGAACCGCAAGATACACGTCACCACACTTAATATTCATGAGTCTAGGGAGGAGGGTCAAACTCGGCGGGCCAGTCATGCCAAACGGATATAAACAGTCTACTAGTGAGATGTTTACGGCGTTAATGTGCTAATTCTGTCCGAGAATGATATCCCTGGTGCCAAGTTCACTGGTATAGACATCGAAGAACATACTAATGTTCAAATGAAGAGATGACTTGCGTGTAGAGGGCTGAAAAAGACGAGGAAAGGAGCCGGCCTACAGGTAAAGTTTGTTTTTTTTTCCTCCCCGTCAAAACATTGTCCTACGCGACTGACACTGACATTCTCCAGTTTTAACAAGCTATCCTTCCTTTACCACCATATGCCCTGTCTGTCATATCTGGTTGTCTTACGTCTTTCATAGTTGTTGGGGTACATTTTTATTGCTTTTTTTGTGTATGTGTGTAGCGTGTGTGCGTGTCCCTTGAGCAGACTAAAGTTGTGTGTGTGCAGTTGGAGTGGACGCTAACTAGGTGGCTCAAGCCACGTTCACATTAACGATTGTTAATGTGATTTGAAACCCGCAATTCGACACCCCTGTTCCAATCTTTTTTAGAGTGTTTGTAGTAAGTGTACATTTACGAGTAAAATGTATGAACATTGATCTAATAATTTCATAAAAAATGCTCGCTGCAAATCCATGAATACTTTGTGGGCTGTCAGTCCTTTCTGTTGATTGCCGCTATCCATCGACGTCTTTTGTCTTCATTAGTAGGTATTCGGTAAAAAGCAACATTTGGTTTACTCCCTTGTCTGTTTGTACAACCGACCGCACAGCAAGATATGACCATTTTATAATTGAATCGACTAGACAGGACTTCACGCTGTACACGATTCAGTTGTTACAATCCAGGCAAGTGGTTCTTTTGCCGTCCATTGTTCAGGAGGGGGCGTTCCCATGGCGGAAGTGACGTCACGTGCAAATGGTCAATAGGATATATTCTTGATATTTGGATGCAGCATCTTGTGTCTTACTCGTGCACAACATTCACTGATATGTGACATGTTCACTGCATGCCGATCTAAGATATCCTATTGGCCCTTGAATGCTCTGAACCAATGGCAGGACAGCTTTTTCATGTTGAGGAAAAAGAAAAAAAACCTTAGGTATCAGTATGGTATCGGCATCGACTAATACTGCAAAGCTGGGTATCGGAATCGGTATTGGGGGCCAAAAACCGGTATCGGAACAACACTACTTATTTATGCACGTGTGAGTAAATAATTCAAAATGGTTTAAAATGGCTCAAAATTGACACTGGATGGTTAGTAATTGTAGAAAAGTACAAATAAATGAGAAAATTAGCAGAGCTCAGGCTGACGACTCAAAGGCACATTCAACTTAAAATTTTAAAGTAAGGCCCAGCGATGCAGCCCTACTTTAAAATTGGCAAAAATTGGCTGATTTAACAATTGTAATAATGAAAAAATTGCCACACGATTCCTCACTCTGTTGTAAAATTACACAAATACTACTTCTTATCTTTATTGTTATGTTAAGGGACAAAAAAAATATTTTAATCACTAGTTGTTTTTTGTTTTTTAATTCCTCAGTTAATTTGTTATTTTAATCTTTAGGTTTTGTTTTGTTTTTGTTTTTTTGTTTTTTTAATGAATCAGACGATTAATTAGATATTGGAACTTCATTCTGTCAAATATTGGCATCTACCGGACCCTATTTCAAAGAGAATTTAACTGACGAAATGAAAACACAAAAACAATACACATTTTTGTAACAACAGAATGCGGTATCACAGTTACTAAAAAGCAGCATCATTACATAAACATTTAATTTGGTCTATTGAGCTCGCCAGGATAAAGGGGAAAAAAACAAACCACATTGTTGTTTATGCTGCAGGGGTTAAAGCTCATGTAATGAATTTTATGATAATTAACATCTTGCCTTTCCATTCCATTGACGTGGAGGCTGAAGTCCCTAAAAGCAAGTAAAACGTCACATTCAGTGCTTTGTGGAGACTCCTGACTCAGCACGTTTTGTTGCATTAACTTGACTTTGCCAAGCCAGTGGCTCACAAAGGAGGAAAATTGTGCAAGTCAAGTGATGAATTTCAAGCTTCTTAAAGGTGACGAGCCTATTATTTTTGTGTGCTTTTCAGGCATGTGAGTCTGATGAAGCCATAGAAGAAGACATGCCCGAGTCACCTGGAGCAGAGAAGCAAGACAAGGAGAAAGAACGCAGAGACTCCAAGAAAGGCAGAGGTATGTCGCCTTGGAATTCGAAAGCCCCTTTCATATGGAGGGCCTGAAAAATTGCCACATAGATACAGCGCTTGTGTTCGCTTTGCCATTCAGGCAAGAGGGAGAAAGTGTGAAAGGGGTTTCAGATACTACCGCAAGAAGCAGACATTCTTGTGAAACAAAAAAAAACGGTCTTCTTTACTGCTTGACAATATCTTATCAGCCTTTTTTCCTGCTGCATCATCATTGCGGTGAAGATCTACTCTCTGATTTTGGTCTCTGCTTCCGGTGCAGCCATGAAGACGTCGAGCAGTGTGGACGGCACCGACAACAAGAAGACCAAACACAAGTTGAAAAAGTTTCTGACGCGGCGGCCCACCATGCAGGCAGTCCGAGACAAAGGCTACATCAAAGGTACCGGCACCTTTACTGACCTCCGCCAGGGCCAAATGGGTTTCGTTTGTTCGGGTTTATCTGTTGAGTAGACCCACAAAAAAGTCTCACGACCCCATGTTGTAAATAACACTGCAAGTCTGCCATTTTGGCAGCAAGGTTTGATAACTTACCTTAAAACACGAACCTCAAGTAATATTTCATTTCATTTTGGAAAATGCAGCCTGCAAAGCTTGTTTCACTGAGCAACGTGGAATTTGGGAGACATTTCTATTATGGGAAGACTGACAAAGAAAGGTCTCAAGAAACCCTGCCTGAAAAGACATAAGGGGGTCTTCCATTTTAGTTTACATTTTGTGGTGACCATTTCATGGTCATTTTAGCTGTTTCTAAAAGGGGAAGTCAACCCCGCCAAAAAATCTTGACAATAATATGTTCTATGCAGTCCCTGCTAGTCTAAATACTTACATAATTTGATTGATATTGTCTTTGTGGAATATAAGATAAGCAGCAAAATCCAGTGTTTTTTATCAATATCAGAAGGCGGCCATCTTGCCCCGTGCTATTGAGTGAAAATGACATCATAGTTGCTCAGGTCTCAGGTAACAACCAATCACAGCTCAGCTTCAGAAAACAGGTGAGCTGTGATTGGTTGTTGCCTGAGGCCTGAGCAACTGTGATATCATCCTCAGTCGACAGCAAGCGGCAAAATGGCCGCCCACGGGCTCCAGGTGGAGGAGTGGAACCGTCACTTGCCTTTGGTGCCATTTGCCGTGGGTTCGCTCCTCCGCCTTGGGAGACCCATGTGGCTTACATGAAGTAAGCTTCTGTGAGTGAGTGACATATAACAGAAAAAAAAAATTGGCCGCCGACTGAGATGAATAATATTACATTTGTGGAATACGGGTTATGAAGCAAAATCCGCCATTTTTATTCATCAGAATGTCATGTTTAGACTAGTGAGGTCACATACTGTATTACATATTATTGTCAAGAAATTTTGAAGACAAAGTCCTCGATACACTAAGCTTCATGAAATTTGATAGGCATGTCTACTTTTATTAGTAGGCCCACAAAAAAATGTGTGAAGATCCCACATTGTAAAATTAACATGAAGTCAATCATGTTGGTTCAAAACGACCATTTTAGGCATACACTGGAGGGAGAGTTTGTGTGATTTGAAGCATGTATACGAGACAGATGGGCAACATTAAATTACCAACCCTTTGAGACGTATAGGAGCTGAAGTTTGACGACTCACTATAAAACACAAAATGATTATGTCATAACTCAGTTCATTATTTAAAGGTTTATGCCCCTGAAGCTAGATTAATTTAGACACCTAAAATTTGGTAGGCATGTCCATCATAAGTAAATCTACAAAAAAAAAAAAAAAACCTCCAGAAGCCATTCTAGACAAGAACATTGGAAGTCAGTTATTTTATTTGAAGCGCCCCCTTAAGGCTCATGCTGGCAATAAATTCATCATTCGTAATTAGACTCAGTCATTAACATTTTATGGAAATTCAGCCCTGAAGCCAGTTCTATTTCGTCCCTCCCGACCGCCAGAAGGCGGTGCTTTAAGCACTGAATGTTCCTTTCGCGCATGCGCAGTTCGAGTAATGCATACCAAATTAGTCACCTGTGACCCCTGGGTGAGCCTAGAATTGTATAAGTTCCGGTGTCACCCAAGGTTCGTTTCCTCTTTTCTTCTCGCGTGGCGTATGCATACGACACATTTTCGAAGAGTGTAAGAATTGGGATTTGTATTTATCCTCTTGACCGCGCCGCTTGGAGCCTTGTGACCGGATCGGTCGGAGCTGCGTAGTTCGCCCTCCAAAGGCTGCGGCGACGGTGTTTTTCTTTCCTTCGTTCGTGACCCGACGTGGTCGCGTATTCTAACCTCCCGTGGGGTAAGGTTATTGACTACTTGTTGTCTACTTTGCCGTCTAATTTCCGCGTTTACTGCGGTGTTTTGAGTTTTTTGTGTGGCTAGCCTCGCGTTAGCGCCCTGGCTACCACGGCTCGTGGTTTACCCTATTTTTTCCTCCGCTGGCTTTGGCAGCGTTAGCGCTTCTCTCGGTTTATTAGCGCCGCTCTCTCCGACGGTGTTGCCATTTGGTTGTTGCTTTTCTTTTTGTGCCTTTGCTGGTGAGGGCAGCGTCAGCGTCCCCGCTCCCAGCTTCCGGCGTCGCGCTTCTCGCTCGATTGTTTGTCTTACTTACTTTTGTGCGTGCCCCACCTGCGGTGCGCACCTGGCTTCAGCTGTGCAGGTGGCGTTCGCGCCCCTTCTCTCAGCTTGTCGACGCTTTCGCGACTGCTCCTCCCGCCCGTCGGCCGCTCCGTGTGCGTCTGCTGCGCAGGTGGCGTTCGCGCGCCTTCCCTCAGCTTATCGCTACTATTGACAACTGGCTGTCTGCCCCCGCCCTCCGTCGGCTGCTCGGTGTGCGTCTGCTGTGCAGGTGGCGTTCGCGCCCCCTTCCCTCGGCTTATCGCTGGTTTACCGGCTTACTGTTTGCCCCGACCCACGCGTCGGCTGCCCGGTGTGGGTCTGCTGTGCAGGTGGCGCTCGCGCCCCCTTCCCTCAGCTTCCCGCTCATCGCTGTTTGGGCCTCTTTGTGTTCACAATGGAGGACTCCCGTTGCTGCGTGGACTGTGGTATCCTCTTTGAGGCCTCCGATGTCCTGGACGATCGCTGCCAGAGGTGTCTTGTTTCTGACCGTGCCGGTGATGGCCGGGCCTGCAGTCCTGGTGTCAGTGACCCCAGTCCACTGGGTCATCTGTCGTCCGCCCAACAGAGGCGCCGGAAACGTCTCTGTGTGTCCTCTGCTGTACATGCCCCACCCAGGAAAAGGGCGGCACAGCGACGACTCGCTTCGGAGGTTGGGCACCTTCAGGCTGAACTGGCAGAAGTGAGATCTCTTCTGCAGGACCGTCACCCTCCCACACTTACGGGGGGGCCGGGACCACCTGCCCTGCCCATGCCGCGACCATCCACCCCGCCCATGCCAGTGCTTCCTCCTGAGGAGGACGCCATTTCCTTGGCAGCTTCGGCTTCCTTTTTTCATGACGACGACCGTGACCCGGGGTCTGTGGTTTTGGGACCAAACTCTCCAGCGTCCGCTCAGAGTTCGTCCAGTGAGGCGGGGGATGGTTCTATACGGGCTGTCCTGCGCAATGCCTTGGACCTCCTGCATTTGGAGGTGCCTCCACAGGCTCAATCGGCGTCTGAGAGCGCTTTCTTCCGGCGCAGGCGCCCTTCCTCGGCCTTTTCTGTCCCCGCATCTGAGGACTATCTGCGGGAACTGCATGCTTGCTGGAGGGATCCTGGGGCTCTCTCCCGCCCTTCGGCTGATGGCCGTGATTTAGCATCTATGCACGGTGCTGCTAGTGTTGGCTTGGACCGGATGCCTGCTGTGGAGCCAGCTGTCGCATCCCTCATTGTGTCCCCGGAGGAGACCCTTCGGCCATCTGTGCGATGTCCTCGACCCCAATGTCGTGTGACTGACGACCTTCTCACACGGGCCTATGGCGCTGGTTCACGTGCTGGTCGCATTGGGAACTCTTTGGCTCACTTCATGCTTGCTCTCTCTACATCCCTGCAAGCGGACAGCGTGGAGGCTGCTGTGTCCTTCAGTGATGCAGCCCTCCAGGCTTTTGCCCTCATGACTAGGGAGCACGGCCGACTCATGTCCTTCCTAGTGCAGGCGCGCCGCCAGGTGTGGCTAGCGCAGTCCCCCTTGTCGGAGGCCTCTAGGAGGGCCCTCCGTGGTGTTCCTGTGGAGCCGGGGGAGCTTTTTGGTTCTGCCGCTGTGGGTGCACTGGAAAGGACGGTTAAGGCTCATGAGACCAGGAAGCAGCTTTCCAGCCTCAATAGAGCCCTGCCTCCCCAACAGGGTAGGCCTGGAGCACGCTCTGCTTTTCATCGCTTTCCTCAGCCCTGGCCTGCCGAGGCTTATGGCACCCGGCGACCCCCGCAGAGGCCCGCCGAGGACTTTCGCTCCTCCGCCCGCTTGCCTTCAGGGCAACCACGGGCTGCAGGCCCCACCCGCCGTCCCTCTCGGGCCCCTAGGGGCCGGAGGGCCAGGGACTGAGGCCTTGGGGCCGGCCGTCGGACATTTTTCCCACCAACAGCTCAGTTACTGGCCTGCTCGTGCCTCTGACCCATGGGTGGTCTCCATCTTGACCCACGGGTACGAGCTGCGGTTCCGACGCCGGCCTCCTGCTTCCTGTCGGGTCAGGGTGACTCATCGCCGACCCGGCAAAAGCCTCAGCTCTGGACCAGGAGCTGTCCGCCCTCCTGGCCAAGGACGCGATGGAGGCCGTGGACCCCCTGGCACAGCCCGGGGGCTTCTACTCGACATACTTCCTTGTCCCAAAGAAGACCGGTGCTCCCTCGCTCCGCGGGTCTTCACTCGGTTTGTGGAGGCTGCTCTGGCGCCCCTGCAGTCTGTGGGCATGAAGGTGCTGCCGTACCTCGACGACTGGCTCCTCTGCGCGCCGTCGCGGGCTCAGGTGATCCAGGACACCTCCGATCTCCTGTCTCATGTGGCCCGGTTGGGTATCAGGGTCAATTTGCCCAAGTCCTCTCTGGTCCCCTCTCAGCGGACGGACTTCATTGGTGTGACGTTGGACACCACGGTTATGAGAGCCCACCCATCTCCTCACCGAGTCGACGATGTTCTTCGCCTCCTCGCGCTCTTTCGAGGGGGCAGGCTGTTGCCTTACGTCGCCTGCTTGCGGCTTTTGGGCAAGCTGACGTCCATGACGGCTGTGGTCCCGTTGGGTCTGCTGACACTGCGCCCACTACAGAGGTGGCTGAACGGCTTCCACTTGGATGCCAAGTGGCACCGCCACCGGAGGCTCAGGGTGTCCGTCGGTGCCTCCTCGCCCTGGCACCTTGGAGGGAGAGGGCTTTTCTATTGAGCGGAGTCCCGCTGGGTGTGGCCCCGGCCCGCCGCGAAACAATCACCACGGATGCCAGCCTCACGGGCTGGGGTGCTGTCTGGCAGCACAGGACGGCTCAGGGAAGTTGGTCTGTGCGCGACAGGGTCGATCACATCAATGTGCTGGAGCTTCGGGCGGTGTACTTGGCACTCATGCACTTCTTGCCATACCTGAGCGGACGGCATGTTCTCATACGGTCGGACAACACCACGACCGTGTTTCAAATAAACCGTCAGGGCGGCGTCAGGTCCGCCCGTCTGTTGGAGACCTCCCAGCACCTTCTCAGGTGGGCTGCTCCCCGTCTGGCCAGTCTACGGGCCACCTATCTGCCGGGGGTTCGGAAACAGCTCGCGGACTCTCTCTCCTGTCGGGGTCCTCCTCCGGGAGAGTGGCGCCTCCACCCAGAGGTGGTGCGCATGATTTGGAGCAGCTTCGGCACGGCGGAGGTCGATCTCTTTGCCTCCGAGGACTCGACCCACTGCCCACTTTGGTTTTCCCTGAGCGAGGCCACCAGCCCTCTCGGTCTGGATGCACTGGCGCAGCCATGGCCAGAGTGCCTTCTCTACGCCTTTCCGCCGCTCCCTCTGATATTGCTGACGCTTCAGAGTTCTTCAGGAGGGGCACACGCTGTTGCTGGTGGCCCCCTTCTGGCCGGCCCGGACGTGGTTCCCCCTGCTCCGTCAACTGTGCTCCGGCGAGCCGTGGCGTCTCCCCGACAGGGAGGACCTGTTGTCTCAACAGGGAGGTCGGGTTTGGCATCCCGACCCTCGGCGCCTTCGCTGGTGTGTTTGGCCACTGAGGGGCCCCAACCGCTGCTGACCGGCTGTACAGAGTCTGTCACGCGGACCATTCTTAATGCGAGGGCACCGTCCACTCGGCTACAGTATGCCAACAGGTGGAAGTTGTTTGTGGCGTGGTGCGGAGAACGCGGGGTGAACCCTGTTTCGTGTTCCGTCCCCACCATCCTGGATTTCTTGCAGTCCCTCCTGGATAAGGGCAGGTCTCAGTCGACTCTGAGGGTGTATGTGGCAGCTATTTCTGCCCGGCATGTTGGTGCTGATGGCGGCTCCGTGGGGCGCCATGAGCTGGTGTCCTTGTTCCTCAGAGGGGCTCTGCGTCTTCGTCCCCGCCCGGCTCCTCGGGTTCCGGCGTGGGATCTGCAGTTGGTGCTGGACGGCCTGTGCAGGCCTCCCTTCGAGCCCCTGGCGGGGGCGGACCTTCTATGGGTGTCGCGCAAGACTGCACTCTTGCTCACCGTTGCCTCCGCCAAGTGCGTCAGCGACCTACACGCTTTATCGGTTAGCCCTGAATGCCTGCGATGGCACCCGGATGGCGCCGGCGTCACTCTGTGGCCGAACACTGCCTTCATTCCCAAGGTGTTGTCTGGCTCTCGTTCTAACCAGCCTCTACGGCTTAAACGTTATGTACCCACTCCTGCTGATGGCGGGGACAGGCCGGAGCTCTTGTGTCCGGTGAGAGCCTTGCAGTGTTACATTGACGCTACGGCGGGCATTCGTACGTCTGCCCAGCTTTTTGTTTGTTATGGTGGTCCTATCAAGGGCTCCGCTCTCTCCAAGCAGCGCTTGTCTCACTGGGTCGGGGATGCCATTCGCCATTCCTACCTGCTGTCTGGCCGCCCCCTGCCGTCAGGGGTGCGCTGTCACTCCACCAGGAGCGTTGCCACGTCTTGGGCCGCCCTGAGGGGTGTTTCCCTGGAGGATATCTGTGCTGCTGCCTCATGGGCGACGCCTTGCACCTTCTCCAGGTTTTATAGCGTGGATGTCGCCTCTCCCCATCCGCTTGGCGTGATCTTGGGTCCTGCTGGGGCTTCTCAGTGAGGTTTGTGTCTGAGATCCCTCGCGACTACGCCGGTATTAGTCATTCAGTGCTTAAAGCACCGCCTTCTGGCGGTCGGGAGGGACGAAATAGAACGAAAGTTACAACTGTAACTACGGTTCTATGAGTCCCGGACGACCGCCAGGGCGTCCTGTCGCTCGGAATCCTCGTGTTCACGCGAGAAGATTCCGTAGGAAACGAACCTTGGGTGACACCGGAACTTATACAATTCTAGGCTCACCCAGGGGTCACAGGTGACTAATTTGGTATGCATTACTCGAACTGTGCATGCGCGAAAGGAACATTCAGTGCTTAAAGCACCGCCTTCTGGCGGTCGTCCGGGACTCATAGAACCGTAGTTACAGTTGTAACTTTCGTTTCACGTCGCAGCATGAAATTTGCTCGGCTTGTCGATCGCAAGTTGACGCACGAAAACGTCTCAAGAAGTCATGTCGTAAAACAGGAAATCGGCCACTTTGGATGGAAGTGGCTGCTTTAGGCTCACGTTGGCAAATTCCAGGAGTCATACTAACGTAATAACCTTGCTCTGCAATCTTGAAAATTCAGCTCCTGAAGCCCGTTTCAACATTTGAGCCACATAAACTAGACAGATAGATGATGTATAATTAGAAATAAAGCATTTTAGTCTTTGGGTGTGGTTGTGGCAAAGTTTGATGATTCGCCACGAAACAGGAAAGTGTAATAGTCAAGTCGACAAGGTGAGAGTTTGACCGAACTCGAGTCAAACGAAGACATGTTTTTTTTCTTATGCAGTCTGTGTGTTTGTGTGCACAGATCAGATGTTTGGAGGCAGCCTGTCCAACCTGTGCCAGAGGGAGAACAGCACGGTGCCCTCCTTTGTCAAGATGTGCATTGAGCACGTGGAGAGCAACGGTGCGTCCCGCAGTGCCACCTGCCTGACGACACGCCGTGCAACCCTTTTCATCCATTTGATTTTCCTTCTTCCTGTTTTTCTTTTTTATATCTATTTTTTTCTGCAGGTCTGCACATCGACGGCCTCTACAGAGTCAGCGGGAACTTGGCCCTCATTCAGAAGCTGCGCTTTGCTGTCAATCACGGTGAGTCCCCCGTGTTCTTGTTTGTCCGGCTGTTTGTTTATTTCTGGTTGTTGCCGTGGCGACGCGCAGATGAGAAGGTGAGCCTGTCCGACGCCAAGTGGGAGGACATCCACGTGACCACCGGAGCGCTGAAGATGTTTTTCAGGGAGCTCCCCGAGCCACTCTTCACCTACACGCTCTTCCAAGACTTTGTCAGCGCCATCAGTGAGTGCTTGCCTCCAAAAATATTCAATTCACACTGAATATTTGACATAGAAATGTCAGCATTTTTTCCCACATGATATTTATTTATTTTTTTATTCTTTACAATAATATGTTGTATGTGACCCCACTAGTTAATATTGTGTTTGTGGAATATGAGTTAATTAGAAAAATCCTCCCATTTTTGTCTGTTTCAGGGGTGACCATTTTGTCACTTGCTGTCGACTGAAAATAACATTACAGTTACTTTGGGCTCAGGTAACAACCAATCACAACGCAGCTTCAGAAACGCGGTGAGCCGAAATTGGTCGTTACCCGAGCCCGAAGCAACTGTGATGTCATTTTCAGTTGACAACATTGGCCGTCCCCGAGATGGATAAAAACGGGTGGATTTTGCTGCTTTATTCATATTCCACAAACACAATATGAGTTGAATTGAGTTGAGAAAGTATTCCTTAATTATCATCTTTGTTTTCTGCACATGTAGCTCCTTCATTATTATTATTATTTATTTATTTATTTATTTTGAAAATACTTTTAAATTCCTTTTTTTTCTTATGACCAGGCATGTTCTTAATGTGTCACTTCTTTTAACATTTTATTTTGTATTGTGTGCTGTATTTTATTTTTTGAATGTATATTTTAACTTTTTTATGTAGCAAGGTTCTGCATTATTGTCTTCATATATTTTTATTTATTTTATTACGCAATATTTAATTTTTTTATACTGTTTTGCAGGTATGACCCATTTTTACTTTTTTTTTATTTTTATTTTTTTTTTTTATTTACCTTAATTTGACTAGTTTTATTTTTACAATATTTTATTTTTCATTTTCCCATGTTTTATACATGGCTTGCACTGAAATATTTTTTTTTATTATATTGTTCAATATATATATATATATATATATATATATGTATATGTATATATATATATATATATATATATATATATATATATATATATATATATATATATATATATATATATATATATATATATATATATTGTTACTAAATATAACGGTTTTTGTAGTTTAGTATATTAACCCCCCTTATTTCTCACATAGTATTAAAATAATTATAATAAATACTGCATCTCTTGCAGTATTCACATTTTTAAAATCCTTTTTGTTTTTGTTTTTCATTCATTTTTGGCCTTATTTTGTACGTGGCTTTTTTTTAAACCGTGCTTTTTATATGCATCCTTATTTTATTTATTTTTTTTGTATTTGTTATATGATCCAATAATTTTTAGACTGTTGCTCTTTGATTTTATTGAGCCATTCATGTGGCTTAAAAGGAGACTTTTATTTTATTTTTTTTGTTCATTATAACATACTTAGTACTGACTTGAGTTTTGTTACCGTGCATTGAAGTCAAGCTCTTAAGAGCTGCACTGCAATTAAGCATCTAATTTAGAGACCAAAGAGAGTCAACGCAATCATTAGCACAGCATTTGCAATCATTACACACGCGGTGCTCTTGTTTTCACCCCATCGGTCAAGTCACTGATCGTGCTTTCATGTTCTTGGGTGGTGGCGGCTTGCAGAGATCTCAGACTATAAGCAGCGGGTCCACACCATAAAAGAACTTGTCCGACAGCTACCCGAGCCCAACCACGACACCATGCAGGCCCTCTTCAAACACCTCCGCAAGTAAGCGAAAAAAAAAAGTGTTCTTGAACATGGACTTTTACATTTACCAAATTGTATCACAATCACTTCACCGCTTGAAAGCTTCCAAATATCCATCGACCGAAATGTATGCATAATCCATGTTTTGTGTGTTCGTTCAGGGTGATTGAGCACGGCGAAGAGAACCGCATGACCAACCAGAGCGTGGCCATCGTCTTCGGCCCCACGTTACTGAGGCCCGAGACGGAGACGTGGAACATGGCGGTCCACATGGTCTACCAGAACCAGATCGTGGAACTCATCCTGCTGGAGTACGACAACCTATTCGGCAGGTAGAGGACGACGGGGGACGTTGGCCATCTGACGAGACCAAAACCACTCTTTGCACTTTGGACTAGCTTTGGCGTACTTTTCCCGACACTGGATTCTAACTTAAAGGACCGAAAACAAACAAAACAAAAAAATCCACACACATGAACCTGCTGAGACCGAGAAATCCTCATTGTGGAGGATCCCAGATGAACTTTCAAAGGAGCAAAACGGAACACAGCTTATTACTAAGACTCTTCCACCTGTTGGAGTTGCTGCCAATTAAACACATATTAAGCCAGTTAAAGACATCATTCACATGGAAATTAATTTATTACAATGTGCAATAACTAATCAATTGTTAAATCTAGTTTTTATAAGTATTTTATGGCATTATTAGTTCATTTCATTGCATTTTAGGTACTTAATAATATTTGTTTGTATCATGATTTAATTGATGACAATAGTGATCGTGTCAGCCATACGTCAACATTATGCTGGGTGTGACTGACGATCTGATTGGTTGAATACAAGTACCTAGTCCTAGGCATTGTGAAAATGAAAGGCCACTCAATTTAAAATGCTATTTAACAAATTCATTTTATTAGATGGTCATAAAAAAAATCAGTAGTTAATTAAAAATTTTATAATTAAATAAAAAGATGCAATGAATTAATGAAAATGTCATAAAATGAAATGGTTAAACAATCAAAAATAAATACCATTCAAATACATCTACAGTTGTGCTCATAAGTTTACATACCAGCGCAACTGTAGCTATCACAAAATAAAAAATAAAAAAATAAAACGTTATAAAACAAAATAATTCCAGGAGCCAAGTAGGAGGGGGGGGTAATTAAATACTTACAAATAAATAAAGATTTTACAATATCATTAATGGACAACACAAGCAATTATATTTTAACTGAATAAATTCATCATGATGTATTTAATTGGCTTTGTATGTGTCTGATTAAAAACACTCCATCTCTTTATTTTATTATTACCTTTTCTTTTTTTTTTATCCTTTAACAGTAGTTTTCGATGGATCAATTGTTTTCCACAGGAATTTCTGCATCACTTGTCCATTTCACCTTCAAAACACTTTTTTTAACGTCTCTGAATTCTTTGTACAGTTTTTGTGTGTGTGTGAAGGGGGTCTGAAATGTACTGTACAGAGATTTTAAATATACTAATAAGAATAATAATGCCCAAGGTGTTTAAAAAAAGCAAAAAACCCAAACAAAAGGCCAGACTAAGAAAGCAATCGTGATCATAGAGCTCGGCCGTCCACGTTTTAGCTGTTGAGTCAACAGATGATTGTGACATCAATAATTATGACATTATTAAATATGTCATCACAATAAAGTGCTGCTGGTTCCTTTTAATTGCAATAATAAAAGACCTCTGACACATTTGAAAAGGTGATCTGCAGATTCACTTCATTAAAAAAAAAAAATAGGGAGAAACTGTAAATTATATATATATATATATCAACCTGAAAGATTTGCTAGACATTTCTGTCATGAGTACACCCACAAATTCTCAAAAATATATGCAAAAAATGACACAGCACATCTGCCGTTTTGGCAGCTAAGTTTCATGACTTGCTATAAAACAAGAAACTCTAGTAATAGCTCATGCAATTTTGCAAAATTCTGCCCTCAAAGCCAGTTTCACTTAGCAACATGGAATTTGGCAGGCCCCACAAAAAAGCCTCAAGCAGTCATCCGTGAAGAGAGACAGATGATTTGCAATTTGATTTGAAACGACAGTTTTACTTGTTTGCTGGGTTTCTTAAAATATAACACTCTTATTTTTGTCCAAATGCTAGTAAACCTGAAGCACAAACTACACATGTGGACAATCCTAAATTAAAACATTTGGAATGTTGGTCATTGTGTAATTTGCTATAGAACACTAGTAATGAAGCTCATTAATTTTTCAAAAATTCCACCCCCAAAGGGAATGTCAAGTAACAACATGAAATTTGGTGCCTATCATGCTTCGACTCACAAAAACAAAAACTTAAGAACCAAATGTTTATTAGTACCAGGAATTCTGCCACTTTGGTTTGAAGAGGACACAAAAACTCCTCCAAGAAATTTTGTCCAAGATAGACAAAATTTTCCATTTGCAGGAGTGAAGTCCATTTTTCTTCCATTTCCAAGATGCAACATCAAAAAAGTACACGGTCGCATGCTTTCAGGTAGACGCCGAAATAACAACCTTCAATCATTTAACAGCAGTTTTCAGTCGTTCAGAAATCAGAAGAAAGTCTTAAATGTTTGATCGGTTATACCTTTTATAAAAATAAAAAAATAAAAAGTGAGCTTTTTATTTTCTTAACTTGCCTTCTAAAGAGTGACAATAAACGTCATTAGCATTAACCACCGACTCCTGTGGCAACACTGTGGCAGTGACTTTAAAAGTTTGACTTTTAGAATGAATACTTCAGAGCTTTTATTGTTTTTGCTGTGTTTTTTTTGTTTTGTTGTTTTTTTACGACATTGATATGAAGTCGTTTAATAACTCGTTTATTTTACAGGCCAGCCGATGAGAGAGGAAGGCATCTCGAGGAGTTTTCACGCTACTCACAATTAACACTTTGAACCGGCGAGTGGCAACACAACAGCGTCAGCGTTTGTTCATTAGCACTAAAAAAGCAAACAGATGACGCTTGAATGCTTTTATGATTTTTTTGTCTTTGCCGAGGTCAGGCCAGCCGAGATTAAATGCTAACCATATTCCGCGGCTAATTAGTCCTCGAGGAGTTTGCTGACCCGCTGCTATTTAACAAACGCGCATGCTGGACAAATTAAAAAAAGAGAAATTAAAAAGTGTTGGAAAGGTTAAAAGAGGAAAAAAAGATTGAGAATCTTAACAAAATTATTTTTTGGGGCGGCTCTCAAATAGCTCGTTAGTCTTTTGAACCAGCAACCAGCCAAGTGAGTCAAGCAGCCACTCGGCTTCATTAGCGCTGCTAGTTAACAACGCGGCTAATTTCCACGCCCAGCTGTTGGGCTTATGTTGCAGCCCATAATGGGATATGGGAAGTTGGAATTTTCTGATCTCTGACTATGAAAAATGCACTAGAATGTAACTCAAACTTGAAGGTGCAAAGCTGGATTTTAAAAAAACAAAATAGTATCCCGGTTTAGCTTCAATCTGTCACTTGCAACCCCTATGGAGACATAAAACATCAATGATGAAACACAATTTATGAGATTCTAAACATAATTTATCTTTGTTGATTAACTTAAAAAAAACAAAAAACATTTTATCAGTCAGCCATCTTTGTTGTTTACATTTGCCTGGAATGCTTTGAGGTTGCAGCTCAGCGTTGGATCGATCCGACTTCCCACCTTCCTGGAATGCAGCATCATTCGGTGCATTTCCTCTGCAAATAGTCACTCATAGTACTGAGCTTAACGTTTCAATGTATTTGCGTGTCAGCCTTCTACTGCCCCCAGATGGCCAAAATGATGAGGAGCAGCCACAATGTCCATTGAATTGAAGAAAAACATGTCGCAAAAACTATCTTTATATTTATTTGCTCATTTTATTACTATAAGCAACAATATATATTACAGAACAGGATTAGGGCCAGTTAAGAGAGAACTAAAGGTTGGCAGGATTCTGACTTTTTTTCTCAGCATTCTGAGTTTCTAACTTCTCCACACAATTCATAGCTCTATGTCACAAAGTCAAAATTCTGAGATGAAAGTGAGAATTCTCATTTTAAAGTCAGAATTCTCACTTTAAAGTCAGTACTATGTGATAACGTAAACTCATTTGCTCCCAAAAGCGTATGAATACGTTCTATTTTAAATATTACCGGTGTCCCAAGGATGTTTTTTTTTTTTTTTTTTTTTTTTTTTTTTTTTTTTTATAATGCAAGAGCATACAGAATGCTTTAATGCAGCTTCTGAATTGAAGAAATCGGTTGACACAATGGTAGTTATAACAAAAACGTCCAGCAGGTGGCAGTGGAGTATAGGAGATCAACTAGAGCCATGTTTTCCAACCTGTTTTCACCACAGTTTGAAACAGATTTGTGAAAAATGATGAAACTTTGCTATATTCTAATGCTAATTGCTGCAAACCGAAAACAGTTATTTGTTTTGTTTTGTTTTTTTGTTTTTTTTCTCGGGTTCGAGTCCAGGCTCCGGCCTTCCTGGGTGGAGTTTGCATGTTCTCCCCGTGCCCGCGTGGGTCTTCTCCGGGTACTCCGGTCTCCTCCCACATTCCAAAGACTTGCATGGCAGGTTAATTGGGCGCTCCGAATTGTCCCTAGGTATGTTCGTAAGTGTGGATGGTTGTTCGTCTCTCTGTGCCCTACGATTGGCTGGCAACCAGTTCAGGGTGTCTCCCGCCTACTGCCCCATGGATGGATGGATGGATGTCAAAAATAGAAAATGAATTATTTCATGATTAAATTGGGCTATTATGTATGAGAGGTGAAAATACATCAGAAGTGAGGATTTTAGAAGAGAGCAAATACTATTTCCACAGTGGAAGTCTGGAGTCCAGTTTTGGATGTTTCCCTTCTCCAACACAGCTGATATGATCAGCTCATCAGCAAGCTCTGCAGCATAAGCCTGATGACGATCCTGTTGATTGGAATCAGCTTGTGTTGGAAGAGAGAAACTTCCAAATCTTAATAAGTTTGCCCACCCCTGCCTTAGAACATTACAGAAAAGCACAGAATCCATGAATAGGGGAGGTTTTCAGCCAATAGCTGGGATAACATAAATGTGAGAATAGTAGTTTTTTTTACGCCCTGGATTAAGAACAACACGAGTGTTGACATTTAGTCAGCAAGTTTTTTGGGGTTTTTTTTTGTTCAAACAACAAAATGTAGTAACAGCATGACCTTTGTGTGGGTGTGTTTCCTTCGTGGCTCAATTAGAAATGGGAGCGGGCACGTGTGTGTCTGTTGCCCTTTGCTGAGTGTCAGGAAAGAAAAGAAAATCCGCTTGTTCAGTGTTAAATTGTTCAAGTCAAGCAGACAAAATGTCCAATGCAGCATAAAAAAAAAAAAAACATCTTTTATGATCTGCGATTGGCTGGCAACCAGTTCAGGGTGAACCCCGCCTACTGCCCGAAGCCAGCTGGGATAGGCTCCAGCGACCCTAAGTGAGGAAAAGCGGTTAAGAAAATGGATGGATGTTATAAGTAGTATTTTTCAGTATTATTTCATTTGTTGATCAAGAAAGTCGCTTGTCAACGGCTATAAGAAGCCAACAAGTATGTTTATAAAGCATAGATGGATGTGTGTTATATATGTAAGTGTGTGTGTGTGTGTACGCATCTGCAACAACCAGTGCTGCATGATGCTAGAAGCTCTGGGCTGGTCTACTACTTTTAAAAATGATTTTCATGCGTCAAGTCAGAAAGTAGAAGAATGCATCACTTTGTCGTCGTTGACATTTTTTTCCTTCTCATCTTTCGTCTTCACGTTGACGTCGCCGGCCCCCCTCCAGCGAGAAATCTTTTCTTCCCCAACAACACGGCAGCGCTCGACACTTTTGAGGCCTCGGCGAGCGTCTCACATTTGAGTCAGAGAAACAAAAGCGTGCCGAGGATGTCTCTCTCCTTTGTTGCCACGCGCCGCCGTGCTGCTTTTGTGCTCAGCTCACACAAACGCACTGCGACTCCTTTTCACTTTTGCAAGCTTTTCTGCTGCCGCTTGTTCGCCGCGCTCTGATTCCAATCGCACGAATTAATGACCCGGCGTGGCCGCGATGGCTGATATGAAGCAAAACAATGCGCAGTCATTTTTGGCTCACTAATGGAATGCGCACATGATGATGTGGAGGACATTCATCTTGATGTCGGCAAAATGACGCGTTCACATCTCGTTAATGTCAAACTCCTCGTGCGGGACGGAATTTCGGTTAACTCTTCTTCAGCGTCGCATTTGTCATTGCAAAACATCGCATCCTGCGGCAAATTAGCAACATACCAGTCGGCTAATGCTAATTAGCATTTAATTCGCAATTAAAGTAGGTGTCCAGCAGAACTTTATACGAAATTCAGAATTGAATTGAGAATGGACATATTGTACAGTAATTACTTTATGTACACAAAGTGTAGCAATTGTTTTTATTAAACGCCTACTCAGATAATACAGATCATTAAAATTGCTATTTGAAATTTCCCATAATCCCTTGCTTGATCTCTTTAAAATGGGTGGTCATTTTGTTTGGAGCACATGCATGAGCACATGCCCATCTCATTCTCTCTAGTGTGTGAGAATAAGTTTCTCTGAATTGCATTTAATTCAATTAACTTTCTGAAACTTTTGTACTTGGTTAGTGTTGCAATACTTTTGTCCAACTTTTAAGTATCGCAATACTTTTGTCCAAACAGCACATTTTACTCATCTTTTTCCACTTTCAGTCCCAAAACTTTTATCCACATTTTCATTATTTTCCCACTTCCTGTCCAAGATGTCCCAGTTCTTTTGCCCAAACGCAACATTTTCACTTCTTCCCTCTACTTCCTGTACATGTATATTTCACTTCATTTACGTGTCCCAGTACTTTTGTCTAAGCTGTATCTAGTGCCAGAAATTCTCCATACTTTTTCTTCCTATTGGTGTCCCAATACTTTAATGTATTTGATCAGTGTCAAACTATACTAAATCAGTCCCAATACTTTTGTTTCTTCCTTTTGGTGTCCAAATACTTTTGCTCAAGTTTTTTTTTAAACCTTTTTATTCCCTTGTTGCAAGTGTTTCAATACTTTTGTCCACATTTTCCACTTTATCTCATACATGCCAGCCATTTTGAGATGTTTTTTTTTATTTATTTTTTTTATGAATTTATATATAAATACGTACCTGGGATTGAATGTCTGTATTCTTAAAACATGTGAATACGTCTCTGGCACTGAACGATTGTGTCCCAATACTTTTGTTCAAACTCCATGTTGGCATCATTTTTCCACTTCCTGTTGGCATACTAAAACATTTGTTAAATGTTTTCTTCCTTTAGGTGTCTCAGTAGTTTTGGTCTCACTCCAAATGTTTCCTTTACATTGGTTCAATTTTCATTTATTTTCGGTATCCCAAAACAAATGTCACTTCCTGTAGGCCTTCCCATACTTTTGTCCAACTCCACATTTCCTCTTCCCATAGGCATCTCAGCACTACGTTTTCTCCACATTTTCCTGACTTTCTATCGGTGCCCAAATAATATAAAGCAACTCCAATGAGAGCAGCTTAAGTGCGCTCATAAAGGAGCCGTCGGATGATGCTGGATTTTCCATCTTTCTGCACACGTTTTCCGTTTGGAGAGAAAAGACGACTTAAAAGACGAGCATTCACAGCATGGCCGCGCATGAATTTTTAGCAGCGTATTGATTGAATAAGGCAAGGAGCTGCAAGTCCACTTGCTCAGTGGTTTTTATGCGTCAAAACAAGGGGCTTTTCTGCCAGCTAGGAAGGGGATTACATCTCTTACACAACACAAACACGTATACACCACGCACACGCTTATCATTCAGACACGCGTGTCATGCGCATGTAAACAAGACGCTGTGGAGGAGAAGCAATCCGAATAATTCAGAAGAATGTCAACTGGTGAATAAACAGCATAGATAACGCACATCTGTTTGTGCACCTGTGAGTGTGGGTGTGGTGAAGTCATCCTGCAGTAATAATGTCCATATGCATAATGCATGGTAAACATGTAGAATGCATAGATGTTGTTTTTTGACCTCCGGCAGAAATGGTAATATTGTATATTTCATTTTGGACCTCATTAAATTGTGCAGGTGCATGAAATAAATTCACATACGGGATGAGACAACGTCAGATAACTTTGCTCCTTAACTCAACTTTTTTTTTTTTCCTCAAAATTTTGTCTTTAATGCAACCTTTTGTTGATTAACATTAGTTTTTAACTCAACATTTTGTTGGGCAAATTTGGTTTTTAATTCAAACTAGTTTTTTTTGTCTTTAGTGCAACATTTTGATCAGTTAGCACATCGGCCTCACAGTTCTCAGGTTTAGGGTAAGAACCAATCAAAATATGGTGTATATGAACTTTTTTTTTCCAATCAGATTCAGCCTTTGTGTTGCCATGTCAGTCGAATCTGCCTCAGAGACTAAAGGGGAAGAAACCCTTTTTGTTTGTTTGTTTGTTTGTTTGTTTGTTTGTTTGTTTGTTTGTAAATATGTTCTATGCAGGCCCAGTAGTATAAACACAGGATTTCTGATAAATATTACATTTGTGGAATATGAATTAAGCAGCAAAATCCGCCCATCTCGGGATGGCCATTTTGTCACCTGCTGTCAACTGAAAATGACATCATAGTTGCTCAGGGCAAAGCGACCAATCACAGCTCAGCTTGCAAACATCACATGACCAAACTCAGAAAACAGGTGAGCCATGATTGGTAGTTAGCTGAGTCCATAGGCACTTTGAAGTTTCATGTCATTTTCATTTGACAGCAAGTGGCAAAATTGCTGCCCCCTGTGATGAATGCAAATTGGTTGATTTTGCTGCTTAATTCATATTCCACAGACACATTATGAATCAGAATGCTGTTCCAACAAGTGGAGACACATACAACATATTGTATAGAACATTTGGGGGTTGACTTCCCCTTCTGTCCTCTGATTGGTTGACCAGATCAAAACTGTTCTAGCAGGAAATATCTGCTCTTTTCATTCATATTTGAGAACGAGACATTACACAATATGGTTTTTGTGTGTGAATTATGTTATGTATAATTGCAACGTGACCACATGACCATTTATTTTACCCACATCAGATGAGTTAGTCAAGGGCAGGGTGTACCCCATCTCACAGCCAAAGTCGCCAGGGGTAACCTGTAGTTCACCCGCCAACCTGCTGAAGGCCAGCACCAAAAAAATAAAAATAAAAATAAAAAAAAGGATGGCAAACAGGGTGGCGGCATCGGACATTTTTGCCCGACTTCCTGTCGCGACACAATTCCAACTTTGGCTCGTAAATGAGTCGGGTTGGAGGAAAAGCCGAGTCATGGCGGGATGACGGATGTTTTCCAGCCGCTCCCACCGCCGGCATATTGTTTTGGGACAGGACGGCGGGACAACGGTCATAAAGTGAAAAATAGCATCTGCCCGTAAGAAGAGTGCACAGGTGGAGAAAGTGTGTGCGGCGTCAGCGAATCTTTTTGGAGCGTGGCACGAGGAAGAAATAGGATTGTTATTCCCGCATCTGTTGGGTTCTTTCTCTTCCACCATTTTTACTACTTTCATTCGTCACTTTGTTAGCATCCCCACAAAATTGTCATCGGTATCACGACTCGTGATTTTTGGAGTTGATGCTCTCATTAAATCTCTCCGCTTTCCATGGAAGCAATTGTTTGGGATTTTAGGAATGATGTTGAAGGCACGCATAACACAACCGTTGTTCAGGTTACGAGCTCAAATCAAACTTACTTACTGTGAAGTTGAAAGACAAATTCTACACTTTTTCCACTTGCTGGAATTTTCAAAACTATTTTGTCACAATTCGCTGAAATTTTTTTCCCGTGGGCAGCTCGGTGAATGACTGGTTAGCACGTCCGCCTCCCAGTTCTGAGGACTCGGGTTCGAGTCCAGGCTCCGGCCTTCCTGGGTGGAGTTTGCATGTTCTCCCCGTGCCTGCGTGGGTCTTCTCCGGGTTCTCCGGTCTCCTCCCACATTCCAAAGACATGCATAGCAGGTTCATTGGGCGCTCCGAATTGTCCCTCGGTGTGCTTGTGAGTGTGGACATGATAATAACGCTGCAAACATTCAATTCCAAATTAAATTTTGCAGGGCCAGTAACTGACCACTAAATGATTTAGTTTAGTAATGAAAGTAACAAGTGTTATAATCACTAATAAACAAATATTGACATCAGCAAGGATGAGATGAAAATATTTTCAGCATTCTAATGCAATAATTGTAAATGTAGATTAAAAAGATTCTGAATTATTTTAAATTGCAATAAGCCTTTCATATATTTCAGAAAATACTTTTAGATCCATATGAACAGTAATTGTCACGAAAACAGTAAGATACAAAAATAAATAAAATAAATAAATAATAATCCAGCCTTTAAAATTACATTTTCTTATGAATTTATGGGAAGAAGACATATTAAAATAATCGATTCATGGTTATATGAATTGATATCGGGCTCAAAAAGGAAAATCAATTCGATATAGATGATTCAATTTTTTTAAACGCCGCCCTACTGTTGCGTGAAAAGTGCTGAAAAGCCAACAATTGCGTCCAATTGTTACAAGAAGAAGAAGTCATTTTGCAAGCGTGACTCTTGATCATATTTAGCAGTCTGTGGCTGTGAATGGATTTTTGTAGCTAATGAGGCATGGAGGCGTTTAAAAACGTTTCACGTAGATGCCGCAGTGATCAGAAAAACGGCGGGATGAAGCATCCGAGTTCAATCAAAGCCTGGAGAGCAGCTGCTTGTTTGCTTCTTGATGCCTCCTTTCTACTCCCACATTGTAGCCTGCATGCGACTGTTTGACATCAAATGTATAAGAAACAAATGCAGGAATAACAATGCTTATTAAAAAGCAGTATAAACAGATGTAAATGCAAAACAACTACATTATTTGTAGTAACATTAATTAGACACTGCTTAACATTTGAATCTGTTAGCTTTTCCATTTTAAGACTTTAAGAGTCGGCCTGGCAAGTTTTAATAAGCAGTACATAAATTCCCTATTTTGTGGTTCCCCCTGGAGGCCAGACCGCCCTTAGCAGTGGCCTAATGGATGAGCCGGCCCTCACGCAGTTCGTGCAGTTTTTATGCATTTGCAGTTATTAGAGCGAGAACACTGTTGATTTTGAAACATAACTTTATTTGCAGACCACTACAATGAGCTGTATGAAACAAAATTTAAACATAAAACAATAAAACACCAATATTTATATTAATTTGAAAAAATCCTTAAGATATTTTTGTGAATAAATACTTGAAACACAAACTGTAGAACATCTTCTTTGTCTTCGGCCAAACGTTGGCTGCTTGCTGTTCCATTTACTAAAATTAACCTGTTCCAACCATCCAAAAAACACCAATTTTTTATTTTTTTTTAACCAAGGAATAGAAGATTGCACGCAACAGAATTGTACTGTATAAAAACACAGACTGTGTCCAAATGTCCACCCTTGTTCGCTATAAGTAGCCTTAATACTGTATACAGTGTCCTCGTTCTGTTTGGCGATTAGGACCGCGTATCTCGAAAAAACAGCATTTGTATTTGTGAATGAGGCGACATGCGCATGACAAATGTATTTCTTATGGCCTTGGTGGAGGTCTGTTCTCTTGATGGTGGCTTATTATGTGCAGGATTCTTTTGCCCTGGAGTCGCATTGATTTCTCTCTTTCATGAGTGTAATGTATAATGCAGTGTGGCGTCTGATGAAATATGAGGTGGCTTTTTCTTATCGCGTCTCGCCTACTGTGTCTATTCATCGTGTGAGGACAAAGCACGTATCTGTACCGTCATCAACCACAACGGGGAGCAGATAGCAGGTAGCGGATCGGTACGATCAAGAAGCAGGAACGAGAACAAGCTGCACACGCTGACCTTGTGTACGCTCATTCTTCATATACACGCCTTCAAACTGACTCGGAGAAGAAACTTCTGTGCCGTGCGCAACCCACACGCAATGACAGAAACTCAAATGTTTCGCAATTTAGCTTCTGCCATCTGTCGCGTTATGTAAAGTAGCAATTTAGTAACAAGCAGACAAAATCTAGAGGGCAAGTTTGTGTTTGAGTACCACCTGGAAATGGCTGACGCGAGTTTAAAATGGCTGCTATGTGAACCAAAATGGCAGACTTCCTGTTTGTTTCATGGCAAATCTTGAGATTTATTTTTTTTGTATGTATGACAGGGATGTAACGATATCCAAACATCACGATACGATATTATCACGATATGAAGGTCACGATACGATAACTATCACGATATTATGGGGGAGTTGGAGATATTTAAAAAAGATCACAATATTGTAAAAAATAGAGCTCATACTAAAAAAAAACACAATATTTTGCTTTTGTACATAACAACAATGCATATAAACCACCTACAATCTCTAATAACAATATTGAGGCACTTACTTCCTAATGCAAGCACACATTGATCGCTTCACAAGCAAATTAGGTTCCCCTTCATCTGACAATTAGCATAGATTTTAAACATGGAAGGCCAAAACATCCCTAATGAAAATTAAATTGCACTAATAAACTAGCCACTAGAGGGTGCTAGAACTGCACAAATAGAAATCAACCTGACTTTTTTTTTAACAGATGTGTTCCTTTGAAATATTGTGAACATGACGACGACGATATTGTAGCAGTTTTAATATCACAATATCGCGATATTGCCCTTATCCTTACATCCCTAATGTATGATAGACAAAAGTTCTACCAAATGTCACATTGCTTTGTGAAACTGGCCTTGGAGGTTGATTTTTACATAATGTTGGTTGGTTAGCTTTGAATGCCTGGTTACTAAGATGGATGAATGTTGGCTAGCTGGTTGGATCCTTACCTGCCCAAATAAAGGATGTTGGATCAATGTTGAATCAATGTTAATCATCCTCTTTAACGTTGATTCAACATTGATTCAATTGATTTAACATCTTTTGCTATCTGGGTGGTTAATGGTTATCTCATTGTTTGGTTAGCTGATTCACTGTGAAAAAATGGGCAGTGATATTTACTTGAAAAAGTCTAGTCAAGGTTGATCCACTCAGAAATTCTAAGTAAATTGTACAAGGAGTTTAACAAGAATTTCTGATGTGAAAAAAATCTTTACTAGATTTTGTCAAGTAAATATCAATTCCCATTTTTTTCAGTGAAGACAGTTGGTTACTTTCTTTGACATAGCTGCCAATAGCAGCAAATGAGTTAAATCAACTTTTTGGAGGTTTTAGCTGTGTTAAAATGCTAATTCCTTACCTAACAGAAGTGGTGTTTTCCTCCATCTGCCCTCTCTGAGAAATTCTAGGTCATTATGCTCTCCAAGCACCAGCCCCTCCCAACCTGTGAAAAGGAGCTGTTGACACTTTATGACGTCATAGACACACCCCCACACCGCCTCTGTGGACTAAACGCACGTCCACTTTCTCTGAGACCTCCATGGGATAGTGACAAAAGTAGCCCTTATCAGTAAACATTCTGTCCAAATGAATTCAAAGCAATCAATTATCCTTCACATTTACAATCCAAAGTGCAATGACAATTGGCTGTTAAAATCCACGTTGTCTGACACTTGTGTAAACTACAAGTAAAACTTCTGCACTATTGAACCTAACTGAATGAATATAGTGGTTTGTGTGCTCGCTCTGTAAGCAGCAAGTACCGAGTTCAAGATCAACTCATGTTTTTTGTTTTCCCCCCCCTTCTTCTTCCCTCTCCTCTCCTCCTCCTCCACGATTTCTTGCGGCAAGGAGATGTTTTGTTTCAAATGTTTATCGAAGAATTGACGGCTTGCATTCAGTGGAGTGCTCAATCGCAGATCTCCAACAGCAGACTGCAGTCAGCTCGCCGGGGGCGCTGCGATCACACGGGGGGAACCAGGTTCAGGTTTTACTGAACCTGGCGTTTTGCTTCCGCTAACTAACCAAAACCAAAACTAACCAGCAAAACACCTCATATTTCGTAAAAAATGACATCGCCATGGTGTCAAAGCTAAGATGTAATCATTATATGCCTGTAGTTAACTGTTGGAAGGTCTTAAAATATCGTAGTGTTTAATTGGCGCTTGGTTACTTGGGCTGTTGGATGGTTACTTGGTTGGTAGTTGGCGAATAAAGTCTTTTCAAAGTTTCATGCTGGGAGTCCATCTGCTTGTTACTGTGATGATTCTCTCTCTTTTTTTCCCTCTCCCAAGAATGACAAATGGATTCATTAGTAGAACTGCTCCACCTGAAACTCAGCATCAGCCCTTGTGGGACTGTCCGCGTGTGCGTGCATGTGTGTGTGTCATGAAGTGGTAAATTGTCTTTTAACAGAGAGCCTGGCTGCTTTTTGGGTGCTACAATTTGATACATTTGCAGGGGCTTGCTTGTAACCCGAACATTTGTCAGACACGTTTTACTAAACAAAACTCATAAAAGTGATTTTTAATCTTAACAATATATGTATGTTGTTTATTTAGCGTGACAAAAACATTACAAGCATGTAATGCAAAACACAACAGGACGGACTATTTCTCAAAACTCTACTTAGATAATATTTTCTTCGAACCCTAACCCTCATTTGATACCCGTAACCTCAGTGAAACTGAAAAGTTGATTGTTTTCTTGTCAGTCAGAAAAGAAAAGCTAACACCCAAAAGCGCATTTTGGGTGTGAATGCTGTAAATCCTCCGGAAGCGCCGCACCTCCTCTTCACGCGTTCCTTCTTTGCCGCTGAATAATTGAGAAGGCGTTGACGCGTTGGCGTCCCGATGGGAAACATCAAGCTGATAATGCGACAGCTCGGCGGCGGCGGCTAAACGTGTTGAGAGAACAAAACGACGACGCAACATCATCGCGTCTGTTTCGTCACGATGAGCAAACAATGGAAAGACGACGGTTTAGTCGCGTGGCATGCTGCTGCCCTGCCAAACCCTCACTTCGAACCCTAATCCTTGAAACCCTAACCCTGACTTGAAACATTCATTTAAAACCCTACTCCAGGCTTGACAATCTAATTTAAAACCCCAGCCCTGTCTTAACCCTATAACGCTAAAATATAACATATTAAAGATATTTTGAGCCCTCTATTTCATGGATATATTTTTTCCCCTATTAAAATCCTGACGTATATGATCTGACACATGTATTGCACGGGTAATCCATTAGAAGGTAGCATCACTAAGCTCATGGTTTTTTCCTGCAACCTTGCAAAATCGCCCAATTGAGAAAGGAGCGACACCTACTTACACCTACACCTACCTTTCAGAATTTTCAAATTCCTAATATGTTTGATATGTCTGTTTATTATAATATTTTTCACAGTTATAAATTTACGAATTTAAAGCATTGTGACCGGATGTATCGAATATGACACAAATCAAAAGTCATATGTGAAAGTTGATTTTCAATTTATTCATTTATTTTTTTTTAATTTGTTCAAACTGACTTATAAATGCTCCATTGACAAAGAATCTGACCGTTCTCATATATTTCATGATTCAGGCTTAGGGTTAACTTAAAACCCTAAACCTTAGTTTGGAAACACAGAATGAACTTGAAACCCTAATCCATGCTTGACACCTTAAGTTTAAATCCTGACCTTGACCTGAAACCCTTCTTTAAAGCCCTAATCATAGTTTGAAACCTTAACCCAAGATTCCCATCCTAACTTCAAACCCTAACCCTGACTTGAAACCCTTTTACGGAAACCTAACATTTGCTTGCAACCTTAATCCTGACTTGAAACACTCATTTGAAACCATATCCAAGTCTTGACACGTGGGATTCGTACCCTGCCTTGAAACCCTAACATCACTTATAAAACTTAACATGAAACCAAAATTTGAAACCCTACCAAACCCTAATCCAGGCTTTACATCCTAACTTCAAACCCTAACCCTGATTTAATAGTAAATCCTAAAGCTTGAACCATTGACCCTAAACATTCATTTGAAACCCTAACCCAGGCTTGAATCCCCAATTTGGCATCCAAACATTTGCTTGAATGCTTGACACCCAATCATGAAACCGTGCCCCAGCTTGAAAACCTACTTTGAAACCCTAACATTTGCTTAAAACCCTAATCTAGGCTTGACACGAACTTGACACCTGGTCTTAAACCCCTTTTGAAACCCGAACGCAACCTTGAAAGCCGAATGTGCGGAGTAAACAATTTCCAATTTGTGAAAGAAATGCTGCGCATCGTTTTCCGCAGCCGCGCAACCTCGGTTGCGATTGTGAGGGAAAATGTGAAAACAGCGACACGAGCGAAGTACTCGTGCAATCAGACGATTGGGTCGGGAGCACCTCGACTCCAGAGATAACCACTTTCATCTGCAGCCGGAAAATAACAACCCCGGGAAAACCGGATCACCAAGGAGATGAAGATGGTGATGAAGATGATGATGATTGTATATTTGAGGTTAAAAACTGTTTCCAGCCTGCCTGTGTTCATATCGGCGACCATTCAATTGCACATTGATTTTTTTCTCTCTCGCTCGCTCTCTTTTTCTTATCGGGAAGATTTTAGCTGCAAGTTGGACAAAAAAAAAAACATTGGTGAAGTCTGCCTGCTGTAATAATAATAATGGACATTTCTGCTAATCCTTGAGAGCGGGCAGGTGAAACGAGCGAATGGGGGGGGGGGGGGGGGGGGGGTCATTTGGATTGGCTGCAGGGTGCAGCTGGGGTGCAGTGTTATGCAAATTTCCCCAAGTGACTCTGACTTTTCTTTCAGTTCATGTGCTCCTTTTCTATTGGACGATACACAAACAAGATGCTCAAATTAGGGTTTCAAGACAGAATTAGGGTTTAAACACAAGATCAGGCTCCAAATTAGGGTTTAAAGCAAAGGTTAGGATTTCAAATTAGTTTTGTTTTTTTGGGGGTTTTTTTCCCCTTGAAAAAAAAAAAAAAATCAAATTAGGGTTTTAAGAGTGGGGTTATGTTTTCAAGTGAATTTTGTAAGACAGGGTTACAGTTTTGAACAAAGGTTGGCATTCCAAAGCAGGTTTTCAAGACAGTTAGGAGTTCAAATTAGGGCTTCAAGCATAAGTTACTGTTTCAAGTTAGTATCTCGAGCCTGAGTTATTATTTCAAAATAGGGTGTTGAGGTGTCAAGCCTGATTTGGGGGCTTCTCGCAAGGTTTGAAATTTCAAGCAAACATTTGGGTTTCAAATCAGACTAAAAGTTTCAAATTAGGGCTTCAACGATACGCTAGGGTTCAGTATTATAATTCAGGGTTCGGGTTTCAAGTTGGGGTATAAAACCCTTGTTCAGGTTTTAAAAAATGATGTCACCACTACAGATGTCCACAAAGAGAAAAATGACTATTAGGCCCCATTGCAAACTCCCGATTGTTTCTGTAGGAATCATCATTCTCTTCTCTGCAAATAATCTAAGTTTTAAGACCCTTATTAAAATAAACATTAGGAAAAGAACAAAAAAAAGCTGTAAGAAACTGTATACAGTATTACTGATTTTAGATCGAGGGAAAAGACTTAATGCAAAAATGATTCCATGCTGCCTACTAAACAATATGCTGATGGTTCATAAAGAGATGTTGCATGAGAACATGCATAGAGAGCTTTATTTCACCCTTAAAGATGGTTATTAATAAAAATAAAAAATAAAAAAAATAAAAAACAACAACAACAAAAACTTCTGGAATCTTTTTTTTTTTTTTTGTTGGACCAGGCCGCACCGTTAAAAGTTGAATTAAAAATGTGTCCGGTGTGCACAGATGCTGCAGAGTAAACAATTAAGCTGCAGCAGGAAGATAACGGCTCGCTTATTTGTTTACGTCTTTGACCTTGTTGGCTTCTTTATGCCAACGTTTCCTTTTAACATCACATGTATCCTTTTGACTGATTTTTGTTTGTGCGTGTACATGTAAGTAGCTCAAAATCAACTACACTTGACTTTGTACTAGGGGTGTTAAAAAAAAATCGATTCGGCGATATATCGCGATACTACATCGCACGATTCTCGAATCGATTCAATAATCGGCAGAATCGATTTTTTTTTTTTTTTTTTTTTTTTTTTTTTTTTTTTTTTTTTTTTTTTTTTTTTAGGTTTCACACCTTGAGCATGGAAGAGTGTTATATGAACGGAACATTAAGCCTTAATATTTTATTTTAATGCTGTTCAAACATGAAACAGATTACAACCTCTATAAGACTGAAATTTCAGATAAATAAATAATACATTTTCATATAAATCTTATACTCTACAAGCTTACTGATTAGTATTTTCTAAATATGAATGAAAAGGGTTAATCGGTATCGAATCGTGACCATTCGTATCGGGATTAATCGGTATCGAATCGAATCGTGACCTGTGAATCGTGATACGAATCGAATCGTCAGGTACTAGGCAATTCACACCCCTAGTTTGTACTATACGCTATATTTTATTGACTATGGGCAAACATAAAAGACAAATGAACAATTGCAATACAAAAAATATTGTTAACCTTTTGTTTGAAAAAATAATACTGTATTCCTCATACATGCATGATGTTAATATAATCCAATATAGGAATAATCTAAATAAAATAATTGCTACTATAGTGAAAATCATAAAATATATTTCTCCAAACCAGATGAAAGTGTAACTCAATGCATTTGTGTAACTATTAGTTCACCAGAGAACACATTAGTCCATATCCAAATGTGAATGTTTTGTATTAATGCATATTGCTTGTTCTTTGTGGGAAATTGTCAATCAGTAAGGTGGCGATCCACACAGAAATTCAACAAGTATAAAAAACAAACAACAATCCACAGATTGTGTTGTGAAAGTGCAACACTGCCAACTGAAGTGTTCAGACAACAACACGTTTCACATGCAAATAAAAAGTGGCAAGTAAACACTTGCAAGGGACTCATTGCGGCGGCCGCCGTTTGGGGATTTCATCAGCGTGGAGATGGAGTCGTAAAAAGAAAAACAAGGACAAAAGGCGGCAAAATATTCTTGACACGGGTCAGCGGGCGAGCGTGTTTGGAAGAAAATCAAAAAGAAGCAAAATGGGGAAGGTGGAGAAGAGATTTTCCCGCAGAGGGATGAAGCTGCAGGTGATTGACGGCGTTGCCCGGGGAAGGTGATGAACTCCAAATCCCACAATCAGCTTTTAGGTCAAGCCAACATTCAAAAACAAATAAAAAATCTTCATTCAATTTTAGCGATTTAGCAGCTTGCTAAGTAGCTAAATAACTAAACGTTTGTCAATCTATAGTTGCAGGACAGGATTTTATTTAATTTTTTTGTAGAGGAGATTGTTTTATTAAATAAAAAGCAATCCATTAAATCTTGCAAATTGAGAAAAAAAATTTTATTTCCCACTCACTTTTAGGTGCAAAAAAGCTTGTTGTGTGCATCTTATACACTCAATCAATACAGTCGGAGTACAAATTGCACTTTGAAAACTGGCCAAGTGTGAATTACAAAAGGTATGTATGTAAAACAACCAAATCCCCATTTCTTTGTTGGATAGTATTTGGTTTGGTTGGCTGCTTCATTATTTAATGACCAAATTCTTTAGTTGGTTGGTTAGCTAGCTGATCAATTAAATAGGTTAGTTGGCTAGCTCAGTCATTAGCTATTTAATTGGCTGCTAGTTAGCTAGTTAGCTAGTTAGTTAGCTAGTTAGTTAGTTAGTTAGTTAGTTAGTTAGTTAGTTAGTTAGTTAGTTAGTTAGTTAGTTAGTTAGTTAGTTAGTTAGTTAGTTCGGTAACTAATACATAGTCATTAGCTACTCATTAGCAGATGGATAGATAGGCAGGCAGAAAGACAGACAGGTAGTGGGTTAGGGTTATGACTAGTTAGGTTGTGTCGGTTAGTTATTAAGTATCTAATCAAACTAACTGGTTGTTTTCTTGTTTATTTAGTTAGCCAGGTTGTTTTTTTCCAGCTCTTTTTGTGTACTCGAGTTAGTTGTTGTTAGCTAGTTAGGGTTATGGCTGGGTAGGCTGTGCTGGTTAGCTTGCTCAATCACTTGCTTATTTAGTTAGTAACTATCCAATTGGTTAGTTTTGCTTAGTTAGGTTGCGTGGCTGGCTAGTGGCTACTTAGCTAGCTGACTGATTGTTTGCATACTGTTTTTAGTTAGTAAGGTAGTTAAATGGTTGTTAGCTAGCGGAGCAGTGTACACTTTTTTTTACACTGGAGTAAAAATAAATAATAAATATAATACATATAATAATAAAAATTATAATGTATTGTTTATGTTAACTGGCATCCATACTAATGCGCGTTTCTGCCACCTACTGATCTGGGAGAACATTAATCAATCAATCAGTTTGATTTAAAATGCTTTTTTTTTTTTTAATATGACAGTGCTCCTTTAACATCTCGTGGAGACGATTCCATAAATGAAGCGCACAACAGGAGAAAGTAGACTTTTAATTTACTGAAGGAATAACAAAGGTGTGCGTTGAAAGAGCGAGCAGACATTTGGGGATTGTTGAGGCTTGGTGGAGGTCAGTGCTGCACAAAGCTCGAATACATCCGAGGCTATGTTGGAATAATGTCCACGTATTGTGTCGATGAGGCTTCAAAGTGCACCTCTTTTCTGTGAAGGCCTCGTGTCCTCCGTGTGAGCTTAATCCTCGCAAATCCCATTTTCTACTCGGGAGCACTCCATTTGTACACCCCCGTGCCTCCGCCTGATAACATTTAGACGGAGCGTGGCAGGTGGCTGGCCGAGACACTTCGAGAAGAACGCTCCGGCGTCATTTCAGTCGGACTCGTTACAGAGCAGCTGTGGCTCAGCAGATAAAACATTTTAGCAGTTTTGCAGCATAATAAAAAGTACAGTGAAGCCTCGCTATCTATATAGGTTAGGGACCGCACCAAGCCCTTTTCCCGTATTCTACATTTTTGACGCAATTTTACGGCTTTTTTATGTGTTTTTATTTTTTTATTTTATTTTTTTTACCTTGCTAAGATAGATGACTGTTTCCATATTTTGTCAAATTTCAACAAATTCTTTAGATTATTTTTATTTTTTTCATATTCTTGCAACCTTTTTCCCCACATTCTTGTGACTTTTTTTTCCCTCATATTTTTACAACGTATTGTTTATTCATTTGGATTAAAATTTGTTGAATTTAAATGGTATGTATTAATTATTGAATTGTATTTAATGTAATTACTCTGTACATATTGAACTTACTTATCCATCCATCCATTTTCTTGACCACTTATTCCTCACAAGGGTCGCGGGGGGTGCTGGCGCCTATCTCAGCTGGCTCTGGGCAGTAGGCGGGGGACACCCTGGACTGGTTGCCAGCCAATCGCAGGGCACACAGAGACAAACAACCATCCACACTCACACGCACACTTAGGGACAATTCAGTGCCCAATTAACCTGCCATGCATGTCTTTGGAATGTGGGAGGAGACCGGAGTACCCGGAGAAGACCCACGCGGGCACGGGGAGAACATGCAAACTCCACCCAGGAAGGCCGGAGCCTGGACTCGAACCAGAGTCCTCAGAACTGGGAGGCGGACGTGCTAACCACCGTGCCACCCTGAACTTACTTATTTGTATTAATTTAGTTTAAATTAAATATTTTAAACGCCATAATATGAAACATACTGGGCTTATGCTCCCATAAAACACATTTTAATTATATTAATTTAACTTTTTGATTATCATCATCCTTTATCTTTTTTCTTCCCCTATGTGTTGTAATAGCCTATTTTTGCTTCACTTTTTCAATAAACCATAATTTTGTCTCTTCCATTTTTTCACATTGCGTTTCTATAGCTGTCCTAATAACTAGTTTTGATATTTTCTTCACTATTTGGCTTTTCTTTGTGTCCCAATACTCGTGTCTATATTCCACTTTTCACTTTCTGTACTTTCTTTGCTCCACATGTTTCCACTTTTCACATCTTGTATATCAGCAGTGCTTCACTGTATTTTTGTCCTTTCGGAGGCCAACAAGAGGCGACCGCGCAACACGTGCTGTCGTCTGCGCACGATTGCCGACTTGCAATTTCCCGCCTGTTTCCTGTAACCTTGAGGCCTGTGCAGGGGCTTAGCTGCAAAACACCGCCGCTCACTGTCCCTTTATTTTTTTTTCCTTTTCCATTGTGCCGCCGCAAATCGTTGCCAAATTGATTGGAGTGTGCTGAGCGGCGAGAGGTTGATTAGCTGCCAACAAAGGCGGGACAGGCTCATCCGCAAAATAAAGAAAATACAAACAGCGGCCGTATTGACTCCAGTCCCGGCCCTACTGTAAGTGAAATGTCTGCCAGGCGCTGATAAAAGCCAATAAAACACATTTGCAGCCCATAAATATTCCCGGCATGTGCCGCCGTCTGGGCAAAGCACGCTAATCTGCTACGGTGGCTACTTCTATGGCAGCTCAGCGTTTATCTCCAGAAAACATCAGGTTGTGACTCACTCCACGCACCACCCCCCCCCCCCCCCCCCCCCAAAAAAAAAATCACATCATGAAAGGGGAAAATATTTAAACTAAAATTTTAAAAAAGGAAAAAAGCTCACACATCTCTCAGATGAAGTGTGTCCAAAATCAATAGTCGTCTTGCTTCCCTGCTTGAAAATATGCAAGTCAAAGATTGATTTGTCTTTTGATCTTGTATATTTTTCAAAACCTTCTCACGTCCTACTGCTGTCCCAATACATTTGTCCTAAATCCACATTTTAATTTTTGCTGTCTTTAGGTGTCCCAATACCTTCTATGTCCAAATACTTTTGTCCACATTTTTAATCCCAATTTCAGTGTCAATTTGTCATTTTTTTTTTTCACTTCCACTTGCGTCCCAATAATTTTACATCGTTTCCATCCTTTAGGTGTCCCAATACTTTAGTCCAGAAAATCCACATTTTCACTTCCTCTTAGCGTCCTAATACTTTTGTCCAAATTCCATATTTGATTGCCTTATGTAAAAGTCACAATACTTTTGTCTAAACTCTACAAGTCAAAAAATACATACACAGGTATCCATATTTTCACTTCCTATTGGTGTCCCAGTATTGTGCAAGCGTCCCAATACCTTTGTCGGAAATTCACATTTTAACTTTTTTACTTCCTGTTGGTGTCCCAATGGCTTTGTCCAAACTTGCTTTTCTTGAGAATCTTGTTTTTTTTGTCAAATTTTTGAATGCTCCCTAATCTACATTTTCACTTATTTGTGTCTCAATACTTTTAGTCAAATAAATTCCACATTTTGTTTTTCGCATCAGAATACTTTTTACTTTTGTCTTACTCCGTGTTTCATCTCAGGTGATATCGGTTCAAAATCAACAGTGTCAATTTTTCCTGCTGTATCATGTGTGTATGGTGGGTTTCCTCTTCCGCACTCCACCACTGCCCCCTGCTGGATGTTACTAGTTCTTCAGGGTCCTCAGTGACAACCAAAGTACTTTCCGCTCACACATTCCTCAACAAATGGACAAAAGTATCTGGAAACAGCAGTTACTCAACGAATCAATCAATCACAGATTGGAGGAGGGCATAGAATGTTAATCGATCATCTTGTCAATTGTTACTTTCAACAAAGCAAGCAATTTCTTTTTTTTTTTTTACTTCCTGTACACATCATGTACCAATACTTTTCAGTACACGTTTCCCTCACTTATTAGTGGTGTCCAAAGAGTTTTGTCCAGCATAAACAAAAAGATGAAATCAAGAGTGTGTGTCTTTGTTGGCATGTCTCACTTGTTTTGTTTCTTTTTCCCCCAAGAAAAGTCAATGACCTATTGTTGCTGTTCTTTGTCCCTCATTAAGCGTAAAAGCGGTGGTGTGATACTTGGATCGATGCAGCACTTTACTTTGTCTGTGCGCAACACTTTTAAATGTCAGCCGCCATTCTGTCCTTTCTCACTGAAAAAGCTTTACAGTTGTTGCCAGCACTTTGAACAAACAGCAATTCAGCACACGTTAATGGTACCACGCATGCACTCAGCGGAGACATGTTTTTGTTTTGTTTTTCCACAAGTTTAAAGAGTTATCGGGTGTCTTAATAACATCTGCGACATGCGCCCGTCAAAGCCTTAAGAATAATTGACATTTTTACTACAAGTTTTTTTTTTTTTGCTTGTGTAACTAGGTACCGTATATGGGGCAAATCTGCACTATATCTTAAAGAATGATTCAATTTACACTACATTTAAAAAAAAAAAAAAAAAAAAAAGTACAATGTATTTTTAAATACATTTCTCAAAACTACTGAACGGGATTTTTTTTTTTTTTTTTTTAAGTTTAAACTGCTGTGACATGCACAGCGTGAATATTTCATTTTGTAATTCTTTCACATACCACTAGATGGCGCCTTCACACCATACAACACTGTGAATCACAACGCTAGCGGAAGCAGAGCAAGACCGTGAAAAACAAACAAACACGAAGTTCATGAAAGCATTTTTGTGGGTACAACTTTACAGAGTAATCAAATAAATGTTAATCAGAAGCTAATTTTAACTCACTTAAGTTGAGTGGTAATAGAGATTCCATAGATGCACTTCATCATCAAGCCACTTGGCAAGTCATGTAGTGGTGTAGCCAAACACAAAGAAGGACAATTTAAGAAAAACACTATTAATGTGTTTAAATTCACACTTGATGGGTAACATGTCTCCTTTTGAATGCAATGACTGAGATGAGGGAAAAATAGTGAAAAAAAAAAAAAAAAAAAGTGAACAACGAGCCAACACCTTTGGAAAACTTGGGGCTAATGGAGTGCGTAACTTCAGCACAAGAAGACGTATGTGTCAAACTGTCAACATAAAATTAAAAAAAAAAAGGGTAATGTGACACATTTAACATAAATAAAGATAAGTCAGAGTTTCAGTGAAGGTGGTTAAGATACAACAAGTTTTGTCAACTTGTGTTTTCCAGGTCCAATGTGGAGGTCTTTAGACACACTGAAACAAAAAATGAATATGCACAAAGTCAAGGTCATTTTTTTCTTTGTTTGGAGAAGACAATTCAAGGACCAAATGTGCTTCTCAATCTGCATGAGCGTTTTTATTTTTCTTAGCCCAACTAGTGATGACAAATGGAGCTTCATGAACCACTTGTAATATTTTTTAACTCCTCTAGATGGCGCTCTTGATCCAATGGAAATGCAATCAATTTTGATTTTTCTTTAAACCAAGAGCACCATCAAGAGAAGTAAAAAATAAAATATTGCAGTTCAAGTGGTTCATGAAGCTTCATTTTCCCAACACTACCAAACAATGATTGTTTGGGAAATAGTTTTTTTTTGTTTTGTTTTTTTGCAAGAAGTTCAAATGTCCAATGAATGATGTCGTAGCATCATCACTGGAACTTAACACATGCAATCAGACAGCTGCGAGGTCGTTTCCTTGTCATTCACGACCACTATTTATACGGTAGCTCAAGTGCTGCTATGATCTGCGGTGTTGCATTTGCATCTTACCATGAGTTGCGCGACTTCGCCGTCCACCATTTTGACTTTCACCTTCTTCTTTTCTGCAACAACAACAACTGGAAGTCATTCACCTTCTTTTAAGTGGGCATGAAAGACATTTCCAGTTGGAGAATGGGGAAAAAAGTAGACTGACAAACTTCATTACTTTTTTCATCGGGTTTACTTCCTGGTTTAGAATTGGACAGCAACTAGTTGGATGATGGTTAATAAATTAGCCCTGGAACAAATTGTATTTTAAACGTTGAAATAAATTCTTACTCTTTGTCTTGACAGATGAGTCGCTGCTAACAGAAGTTTCGTGACTTTGGGCAGCGTCTTCCTCCTCTTCGCTCTTCTTCTTCACCTCAAGTGAGCCGTGAGCATTCCCGCCGTTTTCCGTTCCCTCAGCTGCCTCCTCATTGGCTGCTCTCTTCTTCTTCTTTTTCTTCTTCTTGCTCACGGCCTCCAAAAGGTCAGCAGCATCTTCAACCTTTTCCTCACTGGTCTTCTTCTTGTCTTTCTTGGCGGTGCTGGTAGGAGACTGGTTTTCTTCCTGCATCATCATCATCTTCTTCTTCTTCTTCTTTGGTGTGCCCTCGTCCAAGATGGCGTCATCCGCTTCTCGTTTGGAGGGTTTAAGTGGCGGAGTTTGGTCTTCCTCGCTCACGTCCGGCTGCTGTTGCTTTAGCAACCTGGCTTGCTTCTCGTGGTTGAGCATCTTTCGTCGACGTCGCTTCTGGCTTGAAGAAAGCTTGGTGGCGGCACCACCTTCAGGACAGAAGAGGAAACAGCAACATTTAAGACTTAGGGCTCCAAACCACATTGTGGGTGCAAGGTAGTTTTGAAGTTGCCCGCATCACATCATCCGGGGAGATGTTGAAGTTTATCTGCTGATGTCATGCACAACTTGTTCTCAAAAATATGGACCTTGCCCCATCTTTGCTTGTGAATGACTCAGCAATTCTGGGAAGCTCCTTTTACACCCAATCATGGCAACCACCTTTTTCAAGAATTAATTCATATTTTCGAACAATATTTTGTTTTTCCAAGAACAGCGGTAGTGGTCAAACAACCGTATTCTTCCAGGATTAAAGCAATATTTTTCCAAGCATTAAAGAGATACTTCACTTATTTAGCCCATTATAGCAATAAAAAGTGAATATTTTTTCTATAATTAATTTGATACTTTCATTATTTTTCACGTACAATTAATACCTTTAAAAATACATTTTGCAACTTGACTGAAAATGACATCACAAGGGCTCAGGTAACCAATCACAGCTCACCTGTTTTCTAGGTTTGGCCATGTGACATTCACAAGCTGAGCTGTGATTGGTTACCTGAGCCCTTGTGATGTCATTTTCGGTCGACAGCAAAAATGTAATAATTGTACATGAAAAATAATGAAAATATAAAATTTATTATAGGCAAAATATTAATGTTTGACTGCCAAAAATGGCTAAATAAGTAAAGTATCCCTTTAAGTGTTTGTTTTTTTTCTAAACAATAAGATCATATTTTTCCCAAAATATTATAATCCTTATTTCAAAGAACTGAGTCATAATTTTTCATGGCTGAAGTCAGGTTTTTGCAAGAGTATGGGTGATTGGTCCACAATTTTTCCCTGAGAATTATAAGATTCCAAAACAAACAAACTAATTTTCTTTTCAATGTGGCCCAGATATTCCGAAAATAACAATAAGCAGCTTTCCATTTTTGTACCTTGAGCCTCCAGCTTCTTTTGCGGCTCTTCATCGCCTCCTGCTGCTCTTTCATCACACTGCACCTCCTCTTTTCCCAGACCTTCTTCCTCCTCCTCCTCCATCTTCCTCCTCTTCTTTCTCTTCTTTTTCTCCGCCGGTGCAGCCACGTCTTCCTCCACTTCCTGCTGCTCCTTTTCTTTTTCCTCCTTCTTCCTCTTTTTGCTTTTCTTCGTGTTTTCTGGCGGATCGTCTCGTTCCGTCTTCTGATCCTCCTCAGGATTCGTCTTCATCTCCTTCTTCTTCTTTTTCTTCTTCTTGGGCCTCGCCGCTTCTTCGGCAAGACTAACTTCCGTTTTGCCTACGTCAATGTTGAGGGTGATGGCGACATCCATGTGGTCTTGGTCCTCTTCCGCCATTTTGTCTAAAACAGGACACATTTGGTTTGAAATGGTAGAATATTGTACAAAAATGTCATCACGTGCCAACAACAAAATTGATTTTAACCGTCATCAGGAGACTCCAGCGCCCCCATCTGGTTGTCCTCTTGCGCCGACTGCACTGTGACATCACTGACCTCCATCTTTTCAACATACGCCCCCAAGACATCACCACACCATCACTATTGTTTTTTTTTTTTTTTTTTCTCCACATCTGAAGGAATGTTTGTTACCTTGGTGATCTCATCTTCATCCAGCTCATTCGTGATGTCAGCATCTAAACACGATGCCCAGGTGAACGAATAAATGATTGGATTTTTTTTCTATTAAAAAAAAATTAACACGAGAATAAAGACGTATTTTGCAAAGAATAATGGCAGACATTCTAAAAAAAACAAAAAACAAAAAACAAAAAAACAAAACAAACATTTTTTTCCCCGCTCAAAATAATTACATGTATTAATTTATAAAGTTGAGCTTTTTTTTCAAGAATGTAGTTTTTTTTTTTGGGGGGGGGGGGGGGGGGGGGGGGTTAGTGCTTAGTAGGGCCATTTTTTTCAACAGTAAAGTCAGTCAAGGCATAATATGGAAACAATTAAGTGTTATTTTTTCAAGGGGAAAGGAAGGAACAATAAGTCAGGTTTGTTCCAAGAAAAGTCGCAATATTGAATGAATTAAGTCGTTTCTTTTTAGAATAGTGGCTTCTTTAGAGGAAAAAAAAAAAAAACAGGTATAATATTGCAACAGTAATGTCTCATTTCTAGAGGACATGGAGGAATAATTGGTTGGATTTGTTAAAGAAATAAGTCATGATGAATTAAATAAATTGAAAAATCAAGAATAAAATTGTATTTTTTAAGAAATAAAGCCTTGTTTTTTATGTTTTTTTTTAAGAAAAAGCATCATATTGCAACAAGAAAATTGAAAAAATGTAAAAGTTGAAGTGAAGGAACTAGTCAAACAATTCTTAAAGGGATATTTCACTTATTTAGGCAATTATAGCAATAAAAAGTTTTTGTCTATAATTAATTTGATACTTTCATTATTTTTCACGTACAATTAGGAGGCGGGACGTCATTGGTGCAAAACATTTCTTGGTGATCTTTCAAGCCAATTCTACTTTCTTGCACCTGTGTGTCACAAGCTGATCTGTGATTGGTTACCTGAGCCCTTGTGATGTAATTTTCAGTCGACAGCAAGTTGCAAAATATGTTTTTAAAGGTACTAATTGATTGTACATGAAAAATAATGGAAATATCACATTTATTATAGGCAAAATAATGTTTGACTGCCAAAAATGGCTAAATAAGTAAAGTATCCCTTTAAGAGGATAAAATCATACTTTTTGGGAATGCAGTATTTTTTTTTTAATGGCGAAAAATTTATGAAAAACCCCCCAGTGATTTTTCAAGAAAAAAAGCTAGAGTATTATGTGACATTTTTTTTAAAATCAAAATTAAAGTTGTATTTTCTCAAGAATAAAATTTCTTTCAAAACTTAAGTCATGAAGGGAAGTGAAGGAATAAATGGTTGTATATTATTACTGAACAAAGCTGTAATCTTATAAGAATAAAGTCTTATTTCCTGGGGAAAAGAATCAAATGGCATAATATTCCAAGCATATAGTCGCATGGACTCATTTGAAAGAAGCTGTTTTCAAATGAGACATTTTCACAGCCACTTGCAAGTCTTGGCACCAAAGTGCCAAAGAGGACAATCTGTGAATGTGTGTTTGAGTGAATGTGTTGCTTCGTTGCCGGGCCGTGATTGGCCGCTCATACCTGCAGGAGGCGGGACGTCATTGGTGCAAAACACTTCTTGGTGATCTTCCAAGCCAATTCGACTTTCTTGCACCTGTGTGTCGCCCTCGTCGTCTGAGCATTCATTGGTTGCTTCCATCGGTAAGGGCGTGGCCTCTGTTTGATTGCCACTTGACTCCAACGAGGCGTCCACGTCAACTTCTGGCTGCTGGAGCAAGAGTACGACAACGACCAGTTAACACAAACTGCTCCTTGACAGCTTTCTGCTTTCATTTCACTTTTGTGTGTTGCACAAAAGCCGGAAAAAGAGGCAGCAAGTTGCAGCCAAGTCAACAACATGACATCAGAATGATGCTGATTGCAATCATCTGTACAGACTCAAAGCAGATCATCTGCAGTGGAAACGGGCGAGGCAGACGTGTGTGAAAGTGTCGTGTTGTCGTTGACAGAGACAAGCACATACACACGCAGACACACAAGCGCCATTATTCCGGCCAGTGGAGCGCAGCTATGCGTGTGCAACCAAACGGAACGTCAAACTTTCGGGCTCGCCCGCTTCCGCCCGATGAGGCCACAGTTATTTGAGCATTTGTGGACAGTCAGCTTTCGCTTTTGGACAGAGGAACTCATCAAGTTCTGATAACACATAACAGGTGACACGATGCGGGTTCACCGTGCAGTTTTATTTTTGCAATTTCTAATGGGCTAATCTGGGCTAAATCCAGTTTTTCAGGTAGTGGTGCAATGGATAGCAGCAAGTTATGTACCTTCAGAAATTATACGATACATCCATATTTGGATATTTTATGTATGTGACGGAATAAGTCACAATTTTTACAAACATTGACATCAGCAACTTTATCAATATGTGATCCAGTTGTATCAGTAACATTCACCACATCTCAATAACAATAAGTTGTGGAGATTACTTTATTTATAAAGCACTTTAAGACAACCATCACTCCATATAAAGTTCTGTACATGGAATAAAATTGGAGTAAGTCACAATTTTCATGAATTGTGACCTCAGACCGAACAAAATCAATATTTGATTCAATTCTATTGATAATGTATTTTAAGCTTAAATTAAACAACAAAATACATTCATAAATTGCAATCTTATAAAACCTAGAAAATAAGTCACAACTGGTAATGTATTGTACGATTCTACAATAAAATATTTTTTTTCTATTTTTTCATACTCTTGTTAACATATATGTGGGACGAAATGTTAACCTAATAGTAACATGGTTGCATTTTTTAGTCACTGGTGTAGTAATTTCACAACAATTCATAAAATTGTTTTAAAATGAAAAACGAGTGTAACATTGATTTGTGTTGGTCATTTTTCTGTCATTACATGGCATAATGGCGTTTGTAAGAGATACATTTGTGAAAAGGCTGATAAATCTGTAATATAGGGAAATGGAAAAATGTATGTATGTAATAAGAATAATGAATTAAAAAATGCTGAAAAAAAATCCATGTTCGATTGCATTATATATATATATATATATATATATATATATATATATATATATATATATATATATATCATTACACATTCAAAGGCCAATTCATTAGGCACATATCGCCATGAAATCCAATTCACTCTTACCAATATGTTATTATGCTTGTAGAGGTCTGCATCATACTTCTATCAATAAACTAGTCATATTTCTGATTACTTTATTTACCTCTTGTTGTGTTTTTTCTTCCTTTTCAGGTTGAGGCGAGTGGCATCCATTGTGGTCGTGTCCATTGGTGTGATCCACACCTTCTGTCTTAGAGGCTAAATCAAAAGTAAACCTTTAAAAATAAAACACAAACAAGACCATACCAAAAAAATTAACAAGCAAAGTTACCAGGCGGAGCTTCAGCATCCATGTTGCTGTCTCTTGGGGATTCAACTTTGCTGGGCACATCTGAATTGTCGGCTGGCTCGCCTGGTTGCATGGCATGCTGGGTACACGAGCACAGCCTATACACACACACACACACAACATATTAATGTAACATGTTTTCAGCAACATAGTAAGTACAAGACTATAACTTATGGTGTATTTTATGGCACTAGACATTTTGTTTGCAAGATTCAATTTCATATTTTGCTTACTTCAGCCATCCGTTGTAGATGTCTTGTAAGTTCAAGCTCATGTTCGGCCTCTCCACCTGCACCAAAAATAAATAAATAAATAAATAAATAAATAAATAAATAAATACATACATACATACATACATACATAATTGACGTGTCTTACTAAATTGTCAAGTTGAATAATGTCTATATGCAGAAAAGCAGAGCGAAAGTGGAGAAAAACTAAACTCCAAGTTCATTTTGACCTGTACAGACAATGTCTTTGTCATTTTAACCAAGCGTTAGTAATAGCTAGACAACAACACTTTTCTGAAATTATTAGTAGGAACCTCAACAATACACGCACTCTATTTGCCGTGGTTGACAAACTTACAAATCCCCCAAATCAAACAGCGCCAGAACTCCTCTCAACAGATAAATGCAATGAATTTGCCTGCTACTTTAGTGAAAAAGTACAAGCCATCAGGTCAAACATTGTTACAAACCAGCAAAATAACAAAACGATGCTGCACTTAAAATCACCTAGGAATAATTTAATTACCATGACAGAATTTGACTCAGTGGATCAAAATACTGTAGTAGACTTGGTTCAGCAATTGAAACCTTCCACGAGCTGTCTTGACACAATTCCATCTGGCTTTTTCAAAACCATTGTGAAATCTGTTCAGATCGATTTACAACAAATAATTAATTGCTCACTTCAATCAGGTGAGCTTCCTAAATGTCTGAAAGTAGTCGCCGTCAAGCCCATTCTAAAAAAGAGAACACTGGATGTCTCCCTGCTAGCAAATTATAGACCAATCGCAAACCTTCCCTTCGTAACTAAAATAGTTGAAAAAGTGGTTTTTAATCAACTCAGCAATTTCTTGAGCTTAAACGGACTTTTGGATAAATTCCAGTCAGGTTTCCGACCTCATCACAGTACAGAAACAGCTCTGATTAAAGTACTGAATGATATAAGATTGAGCACTGATGCAGGGAAGGTATCAGTGCTCGTCTTGTTGGACCTCAGTGCAGCATTTGACACGATTGATCATAATATACTGTTGGACAGGCTGGAAACTTGGGTGGGGTTAAATGGAACAGTCCTTAAATGGTTCAGGTCCTATTTGGAGGAAAGGAGTTACTTTGTGACCATTGGAAATTTTGAATCTGATCGAAAGGCGTCAGTCCTTGGACCCCTGTTGTTCAGTCTGTATATGTTACCTTTGGGTCAAATGCTTCAGAACGCCGATGTTGACTATCATAGTTATGCAGATGACACACAACTGTATTTATCTATGTCCCCAAATGACAGCAGTTCTATTAACGTATTGTGTCATTCTCTAGAGCAAGTTAACAACTGGATGAACCAAAATTTCCTTCAGCTGAACGAAAACAAAACGGAGCTCATTGTTTTCGGCAATAAAGAAAGGAGGATTGCTGTTAAAAAACAGCTTGAGTCACTGTCTTTAGAAACTAAAGACCAAGTTCGAAATCTTGGGGTACTAATAGACTCAGACCTGACCTTCAGCAATCATATTAAATTCATCACTAAAACAGCCTTTTACCAGCTGAAAAACATATCCAGACTGAAGGACTGCATGCTTCAAGCAGAGCAAGAGAAGCTTATCCATGCTTTTATCTCCAGCAGACTAGATTACTGTAACGGTCTTCTGACTGGACTCTCTCAAAAGAACATGAGACAATTGCAGCTCATTCAGAACGCTGCAGCTCGAGTTCTGACCAAAACAAAAAGATCAGAACATATTACTCCAGTACTTAAGGATTTACACTGGCTCCCTGTCAGCTGTAGAATCGATTTTAAAGTTCTGCTACTGGTCTATAAATCACTAAATGGTTTGGTTCCTGAATATATCCAAGAAATGCTGATTGAGTACAAGCCCAGCAGGGCTCTGAGATCTACAGACTTGGGCCAACTAGTGGAACCCAGAGTTCGAAGCAAACATGGTGAAGCTGCATTTAGCTATTATGCTGCACACAGATGGAATAGGCTGCCAACAGAAGTGAAGTCAGCCCCGAGTGTAAATGCTTTTAAATCCAGGTTAAAAACTTTGCTTTTTTCTTATACCTTTGATTAGGGACTTTTAAACAGCTTTAATCAAGTGTTTTTTTTTATTATTTTAAACTTCCTTATGTTAAATGTTTTATTGTATGTTCTTTTTAGAAAATTTTGTAACCTTTCATTTATTTTTCTTCCTCTGAATGTTAACTATTGTTTCTTGATGCTTATGTGTTGTCTTTCCTTGTGTAAAGCACATTGAGTTGCCTTGTGTATGAAATGTGCTATACAAATAAACTTGCCTTGCCTTGCCTATATAAATCATATGCATGAAACTCTTACTCTCATCGTGTCATATTTTAAAAATGTCAGTAAACATTATCTGTTTAAAAACTGTTTTTCTATATATCACTTTTTTCAACATCTTACTATGTCTGTACAGTAATGTAAAATGTCTTGCTGTACACATGGGTAAAAATGAACATATATGCTTTATGCAAAACGAGCATGCTTACATAATCATTTAAAATAGATAAAACATGCCATGTTAAAAATGTCTTTCTATTAACAATGCCACATCAAAAAAGTCGTACAATACACCTTGCCACGTTATAAACTATATTACTATACATTAAGTCGTAAAGAAAGGTCTTGCTGTACACATGGGTTAAAAAGACGGCAATACATATTAAGTGATGCTTTTTCAAAACGAGTGATTTTCATAATGATACATTAAGTAGATATTTCAAGCTTAGCGACGTTAGCAGTAGCTGTCACTCAGAGGTTCTGTGGGGGGTATAATTGGCACACACCTCCTCCAACTGTACTTTTCATGTTCTAATCTAAAGCCGGCATAAGCCCTCTTTTAAATTCTAAATTTCTCATTTATTTCTACTTTTCTGTCCTTCTTCTTCGTCGCCTGTCTGCCATTAAATAAAATGAGAGCAGATGGGATGCACGCAAAACGGATATTGAAAAAAGGCCAAATATGTTTCTCCATTTTTTTTTTTGCGAGTTGTTACCTGGTTAACATGTTCCTCCAACACTTGAGCGGCGGCCAGCAAACCTTTCATCCTCAAATGTTGTACGATGAGGAAGAGCAGCGACGAGTCTTCCTGGCACGACATGACGAACAGGGAATCAAAATGAAATGTTCCAAGAGGAGAAGGCCCGGCTGGCTGGTTCACTGGCTCGCTTGACATTTGAACACGCTTCATTTCGCTTCACGATATGCATCATGGAAGTTGTAGTCTTTCTTTGGCAAATGACCCAAAACCCGGAAGTAATGTTCGGCTAGCTAGATCATCCAAGGTTGTTCTGTGGATTACATTTTTGTATTATTTATTGTTGCAACGACAATAATTACGATGTAGTTTAAAGATTACCCTTAGTTAATTTTGTGTGAATGCAGTTATGGTGTGTTATATAATCATAACGTTTGTTTGTTTGTTTGTTTGTTTGTTTGTTTGTTTGTTTGTTTGTTTGTTTGTTTGTTTGTTTTTAGTTTATTATATATTTCAATGAACATACACTCGTAGAAGATGCAACGCCTGAACGTGGCAACAATATAAAAACAAAAATTAACATGAAAATAACAAACTGGGAATTGTTACACATTACGTCACTAAAAATAAAAAATGAACATAAACATCAAAAAATCCAAACAAAAAATACCGCTTAATTAATATTGGCACTTATTTGCTTGGATATTTGTTACTTTCCCACTTGTTCAAGCGTACAAAAAAAAAAAAAACTTTATATCAACAATAAATCCTTGCAAGGAGGGCTTACATTTCTTCCACTTACAATGAATATGATATTTTCCCATTATCCATCCATCCATTTTCTGAACCACTTATTCCTCACAAGGGTCGCGGGAGGTGCTGGTGCCTATATCAGCTGGCTGTGGGCAGTAGGCGGGATACACCCTGAACTGGTTGCCAGCCAATCGCAGGTATTTGCCCATTAACAAAAGAATATTAAATAAATCCGAAACATAAAAGTCGAAATCATCCATAAAGAACAGGACTCAATTCAAATTGTGGAACGTCACTAATTCTTACTGACAGCCTAGTTCTTTTATCAGTCCAAAATCCTTGTGAAATAGAGCAAAACAAAAAACAAAAAAACAAAAACGATGATCAAATCAAATGATCCAAAGTTTCTTCATCATTTTGGCAGAAGGAACAGTTATTTACCTCAAACTGAAATCTTCTCTTTAGAAATTCTGCCACAGGATATATCTTGTTTATAATTTTTAAAATGTATTTGTTTCGCTTTCGGCACACAAGCCATCTGATATATTTTGCAAATGCTGTATTTATATAAATCATAACGGTCTGGTAAATGTTTGGACGCTTCCTGACGTCATACTGTGTTCCAGAAGTTTCTTTTTTATCACTCATGTTCATTCTTATATATTCATAGTAATGTTAAGAAAAAAAAATCCCTGGGGTGTCACTATATATATATATATATATATATATATATATATATATATATATATATATATATATATATATATATATATATATATATATATATATGTGTGTGTGGGGGGGGGGGGGGGTATTATGTATATATATATATATATATATATATATATATATATATATATATATATAAAATAATAATTATTATACATACGACTTTTTGTTTTGTTTAATTCATTATTGAATAACACAATAAAAAAAAAACGTAACGATCATTATAACACAGCATTATAACACTGACCACATGATTTAGATTTAATGTTTAGGTAATACCCAGCCATGCTAATTTTTCATTTAACCTTTAACCAGGATAGTCCCGTTGAGATTAAAAACCTCTTTTTCAATGGAGTCCTGGCCAAGAGGCAGCAAAACAGTTTACATTACAGTTACAAATAAAAGTTTCACTTACAATCACATAAAAATGATATAAAACAGTTACAAATCAATGAGGCCGTCTCAAGTGCTCGTATTAATCTGGATCTAAAATAGTTCAATGAAACAAGTTCCGTTAGTTTCCAGTCCTTTTGCAACATGTTCCATGCAGAAGGGGCAGAGAAAACAAAAGCCTTTTTCCCCAGCTCAGTGTGGACAAATGGAAAAGAGAGCAACAAGAGATCATTGGAACGCAGACCATAAGAATCAACACTTTTCAATGTGACTAGATTACAAATATAAGAGGGCAACAATCCAAGCGTGGCCTTGTAAATAAAAATGTACCCGTGAGTCAACCTCCTGGTGGACAAAGAAGGCCATCCCACTCGAGAATACAGTTCATAGTATAGTAGTAACAGCTATCTGTTAATATTCTATTGTGTGCCATTAAGTCTACTGATTATGTTTACATACAAGCACTTGAATACAATTCATCCATCCATAAATTTTCTGAACTGCCTGTCTTACTCCTTTATTGGAGTTAATTTTGTGTATTGACAGCACTTTGGTCTGTAGTTTATAATGTGCTCTGGAAACACATTTGCTTTGGATTAGACTGAATGTGCTTCATTTATTACATGCATCATGAATTATTCATTTCCTTGCCAGATGGCCTGTTTCTTATTCCCATTCACGTGTTTAGCATGTGTTCACGTTGGAACCAAGAATACGACGTTCGAACATTTAGTATTATGGTGTTAGTGTCCAATAAAGAGGTAAGGGAGGGTGTGTGACAAAAACTGCGTGTAAAGAACTTTTTGAGCTTCACTTTAAGCTCAAGTTTCCCCCTCGGAAAAAAAGTACAGGCACCTGCGGCGGATGCAGTCTAGTTGTACTTTTCAAAATAAAAGGTCAACGTTCGCTCCGCTGTGATTGTAGCCTCTAGCTGCTAGCCGTTATCTACGAACGGTAGCGAGTCGTAGTAATCAAGCAAAAAAATTGCTTAGTGTGACTTTAATGATTATTTATGTCGTAACTTAATAGCAATTTTGCAGTTTGAATTCACGCTTTTATGTAGTTATCTTGCCGTTTTGGTAGGATCCTTTGAATACTTATTTTGGCAGGTCAAGGTGGAATTCTTGTTAAAAGAGTACGTGTGACTTGACAAGTGTGGTGTTTTTTCTTCTTCTTTTTTTCTTTTTTTCCTTCCAGTGGGAGTGTGAAGAAAGTTTTTTGTAGGAAGGGAAAGTTCTCTTGGAAACTTGAGGACATGTGGCGGCGTCCTCAGCGAACTTTGAACAGCAAGAAAGAGAATGAAGTGACTCACATTGGGCCCACACCGAGGTATTATTGTTTGATTCATTGATTGATTGACTCATTGATTGATTGATTGACAGCGGCCTCGAGCTGATCATAACACTGCAGCCCGGCAGATCAGCTGTTGTGTTGACTTTTTTTTTTTTAAATTTATTAAATAACACACTTGGGTGAGTAATGTCTAACAGCACAAGAGTGCGCTTGTGGTTAGCACGGTTGGCTAGGCTAGCAGTTCTGGGATAGTGTGTTTGAATCTCAGCTATGTGGAGTTTGCATGTTCTCACTTGTGTGGGTTTTTCCTCTCACATTCCCCAAACATGCATGTTCGCTTCATGAAAGACTGGTGACCGGTCCTTTTGTGTGTCTAGTCTACATCCTCTGTGATTGGCTGCGACCAGTCCATTATTTGTCTATATGTGGTATGATATTGGATGGAGACCAGTTCATGATTTGTCTAAATGTGCCCTGTTATTTATTCAACTGTAATACTATACCAGGGACGTCTCTAGGATTTTATTCTCACCCAAGGCTAAAGGGGGGCTTGATTGATACATACAATATATTATAAACAATATATAGTCATTTAGAATATCAAATCAAAGGCTGGGGGGGGGGGGGGGGTGTTGTATGGGTTTAACTAGGGCTACATAAATTTCTGACAGAGCTATAGCACCCCCTAGCCCCGATGTAGCACCATCGCTGTGCGCATGCTTGGTGATGGCAACATAATGAAAACCAGTTGCTGCATGTCTCGCATGCACGCAAGCACGCGGCTGACAAAGAAATCACAAAATCTCCTGGCATCATCGTATCTCACTGAAGCCAGATGAACAAAAGGCACTCATAAACGCGAGCCAGTTAAACATCGATTTCAACATGCTGGACCTTTGGAAGATCAAGAGATAATAAAACATGTAAAATAACATGATTGCTAATAGAATGGCGACATTTTTTTATAGCTGTGAAAGTCTTTTAATGGCATCATGTCTCAGGTTTATTTATTTTTGAACACGCTGAAGGGGACACCAAGTTGGTGACCCCCAAGGGCCACATCAGTAGCCTATGGGCCTGTTCTAAAAATACTTCATCAGTGATGAGACATTGTGATTTTCTTGGAACGTTGTAGACTTAATCATTGGGAAATGTAAACACTGACGGAGATTTATAGAAAAAAAAATTAATATATGGTAGAAAGTTTTTTTGTTTTTTTTTATTTTCAGGGGGAAAAAAATAATTTTGAGTTGAAACCCCCTCCCCATTTTTGTTAATCCCACCACAGATTTATTCAGCAAAATATGTAGGTTGTAGCTTGGGGGAAAAAAATTCCCACCTAAAAACAAAACATATTTAGAGATAAATAAAAGTGACTTAGAAAAATAAATATTGCAACATTTGTACTCTTTAAAAAAAATAGCTTTGTCTGGAAAAATATTAATATATTCAAAAAAATTTTTTTAAACTGTTAGAAAGGAATTCAATTTTGTTCCCTTAAATACATATTTATGCTTCACTTGGGGGGGGGGGGGGAGTATTTATGTAAAAACAAACAAAAAAACATGTATATCTTGTCTTGAAACAACTTTTTTTTTTTCTAGAAAAAAATACAATACAAAATATTTTTAAAAATCAACTAAATAATAGTGCAATTTTTCTTTTTATATATCAAATGATGACATCACTTGTTTTGTATACTCTTTCTTATGAGCTCCTACTGAGGTTGTTGCCTTTTTAGGAAGCCAAAAAAAACAACAAAAAAACAAGGATGCTGGTTGGAAGTGTTTTTGTTGGCCTGCCCCCCGGTGGTGCATCCACATAATACAGTTTGTGGTCTCCGCAGGAAAGATGCGGGCGGCCGCCGGCACATCGTTGCTCCTGTTTCTTTGTGTTGTCCGCCTGCACCGCAGCTGCTGCGATCATCAAGAAGAACGCCGCAATGACGGCAACGACGACGTCGAGAACGACACGACGGAGGCAAAGGGCGGCCGGAAGCAGCCGCACATCATCTTCATCCTCATCGACGATCAGGTGGGTGTGCGAGAGCGACGCCGACTGATGTCGTGAAGGCTGCTGCTGCCATCTAGCTGCTAGAGTGTGAAGCGCGCGCTCATGAAATCATCTGGAAAAAGTTGCAAGTCAAAGCGACGGTGTTGGATGATGATAATTTGCGGACTTACCGTCCATCAGGGCTTCAACGACATCGGCTACCACAACCCTAGCATCAAAACGCCAACGTTAGACAAGTTGGCGGCTGAGGGCGTCAAGCTGGAGAACTACTACGTCCAGCCCATCTGCACGCCTTCACGCAGCCAGCTCCTCACCGGCAGGTACTAGTACACCTGTAGTACACGACTAGTGCACTACCGAGTATTGTTTGTTGGCGCAGGTACCAAATCCACACGGGGCTCCAGCACTCCATCATCAGGCCGAGCCAGCCCAGTTGCCTCCCCCCCAACATGGACACGCTGCCCCAGAGGCTGCGCCAGGCCGGCTACGCCACGCACATGGTGGGCAAGTGGCACCTCGGATTCTACACGTGAGCGCCACGCAATTAAGTCCTCACTCGCGCAGCGACCGATCGTTTATTCGGACTCGGCTTATCTCCGGCATCCAGGAAGGCGTGCCTGCCCACCAGGAAAGGCTTCGACTCCTTCTTCGGATCCTTAACGGGAAGTGTGGACTACTACAGGTAACGAGTCGAGTGCTTGCTTGTGGGATTTTCGCTCATCACGAGACGTTTACGACTGGCTCGCGTGTGTGTGTGTTTGGCACGCGTGCGCAAGTTACGGGTCATGTGACGGCCCCGGTCTGTGCGGTTACGACCTCCACGACAACGAGAGCGTGGCCTGGGGTCACGAGGGCAAATACTCCACCACGCTCTTCACGCAGCGAGCTCGCAAAATCCTCCAGAGTCACGATCCCACCCGGCAACCGATCTTCCTGCTCCTTTCCCTGCAGGTAGGTCAATTACAAAAAAAAATCTTATCAAATACAACTTGATTCTGTTAAGATATTGACAAAATTCTTCAAGGAAGATAAGTAATTTTAGGGGACCTTTTCCAAATGGTTTTTAATGATTTCATTTTTTTTTTTTATCATAACTTAAAACTTTTAATTAATTCATAACAGGTGCGCTTTAAATTTTTCGGGCAAAAAATGTTGATAAAAAAAAAGCCTCTTTAATTAAAAGATTCATCATATATATTAGAGCTGTACGATATTGGAATATCATGCTATATAGTTGTTGAATATAGCAATAGATATTGCGATATTTATCATGTTACTTAAAGAAATTACATATTTATCTAATGAAAGAATGACACTCATGCAGCAAAATAAGCAAAAAATAAGCAAACTCAATATATTCTCAATTAATTGTAATGACCTCGATAATGTTCAACTAATGGATGGTGGTGCACATTTTAGTTAGCGTTGACTAGTGAAATTCAGATAAAAGCATCAAATTTCATATGAAACATATTGTATGTCTTTGCAATATGCATATTGCATCAGCCAATATCACGATATATTTTTTCGATATATTGTGCAGCCCTTATATCATATATATATATATATATATATATATATATATATATATATATATATATATATAAGCAAATACCAAAAAAATAGAAAATTACAACATTGTAAATTTAAAAATAAATCTCCAAAAATCTCTCATTTTCTACAAATAATTACTGAAAATAAAAAATTGCAAAATTTTTGGAATGCAAAATTATCATAAACAAATTAAACTTTTTTTTTTTTTTTTTAAGGATTTGCACCTTAAAAAGTTTAGTTCTTCCAATATTCTAACGGGAAAAAAAGCAAAACATTGAAATAATAAACATTAAAATAATGCATTGTTTAACTTAAAAATTGTAGCTCTTTTCCCTTTGTAAAATGTTTTTTTCTCCAAGATCTTACTATTATTTATTTATATATATATATATATATAATATATAACGTTTCTCTTTCCACTATAAATACTAAAAAAAAGAAAAAAGAAAAAAAAAAACCTTCCCCATTCCCCCGAGAAATCTACAAAATTGTCTCTTTTCTTAAAAATTGTTTCCTTGGGGAAGAAAAAAAAAATTCTCCTCCAAAAATCTGACTTCTTCAAATACTTTAAAAAATTTTTTTTAACCAGAATAATCTTTTGTATGAGAGATTAGTTTGTTCCCTTTTTGGGGGTTTTATGTGCACAGGCAGTGCACACGCCGCTGCAGCCGCCCAAGTCGTACATCTACCCATACCGCGGCATGGCCGACGTGGCGCGGAGAAAGTTCGCCGCCATGGTGTCAACAGTGGACGAGGCGGTGCGCAACATCACTTACGCACTGCGCAAGTCGGGCTTGTATCGTGACAGCGTCATCATCTACTCTACCGACAACGGAGCGCAGCCCTTCACTGGCGGGAGCAACTGGCCGCTCCGGGGACGAAAGGTAACAACGCCAGACGACAGGATGTACATGGACTCCGCAAAACAAAATGTCACTTATTTGGACTTCACAGTATCTTAGAGAGGGATACATAACCAATAACACTGGGGAACAATTTTGGGGGGAAAAAATTAATCTTTCTTTTTTTTTTTTTTTTCTCTAGGACGTCAAGTTTTTTTCTCCACAGTTTATACCTCCAGATAAGCAAAATTCCACTTTTTAGCTGTATCAAAAATTACTTTAAAGAAAAAAAAATCCCCTTTAATAAAATGTAAAAGAAAATAATAATGATAATAAATAATATATATATATATATATATATATATATATATATATATATATATATATATATATATATATATATATATATATATGCATTTCAAAATCTTGATTTTTTTTTTTCTTTTTTTAAAATGAAAAACTTTAAATTATTTTTGGACTATTCTTATTCTTACAATTTTGCCACTTTCTCTTTGAAAAAAATGATTTACTTTAAAAATAATTTTCAATTTACTATTACATTTCTATTAAGAATACTCCTGTTGCTCTAAAATTTAATATAGATTTTTTTTTCTCCAGAAATTAGTTTAAGTGGATTTGTTTTTTATTATTTCTTTAAATATAATGTAATATATATATTGTTTTTAGTTGAAAAATTATTATTTTTTTTGACTATTCTTATTCTTATAAATTTGCTACTTTCTCTTTGGGGAAAAAAAAATGATTTACTTTAAAAACAATTTTAAATTTTCTATTAAATTTATACCAAAAATACCCCTGTTGCGCTAAAATTGAATATTGATTTTTTTTTCTCCAGAAATTACTTTAAGGGGATTTTTTTTCTTTAAATATAATGTAAAAAAATATATATGCATTTCAAAATCTGATTTTTTTTTTTTTAAATGAAAAATTCTTAGTTTTTTTGGGACTATTCTTATTCTAACAGTATTGCTACTTTCTCTTTGAAAAAAAATTTAACTTTAAAAATAAGTTTCAATTTTCAATTAAATTTATAACAAAAGTACTCCTTTATAAAAAAATAATTAAATTTAAAAAAAAAATCACATTTTATATTATACTATTTAAAGCGTTTAGCCTTTAGACTATTTTTACAGTGGAGAAAAAAAAAAATCAATGGAAATACTTAAACATTTAAAGTCTTTCTAAAAAAAACCCACACACTTTGTGTTTACCCTATTTTTATGTAAAAATGGGTGGGAGGTGGGGGGTGAGAATGAAGAGATTTTCCAAAACATGGCTTAAGACTTTTTGAAAAACAACTGCACAATGCGTGCGATTCCCAACACTATGAGCAACCCTTATTCCATTCAACAGCCAAGTCGTACTCGCGGTCATGATGATGTGACGTTATGATTGTTTTAAGGGTACGTACTGGGAGGGCGGTGTCCGTGGCGTGGCGTTCGTGCACAGCCCGTTGCTGCGGCGACGGAGGCGAGTATCAAACGCTCTTGTTCACATCACCGACTGGTTCCCCACCCTGCTCTCGCTCGCTGGAGGAAACGTCAGCCAGGTAAGTCGTGACGAGTTTTAACGCACATAAGTGCTTCACAGCTTCATGAGGCGAGAAAAAATAAAACAAGCTGAAGAAAAAAAAAATAATGAAATTTAGCAAATTGTGACTACGAGGTTTTGGCCTGACGCTGGCTATACAAGTGTACTAATGTACGGATCGAGGGCAACATAAGGAATCAAATTTTAATAGTGATCACGGTTTTGCCACTATTACACGATTAATGATAATTAGTGATAATCATTTTGGCCACAATCGTGCAGCTCTCTATACAAACACTTTAATTTAAAAAAAACCCAAAAAAACAATGTAAATAAATTCTTTGTGGATGGCTTTATGAAGCTTTAAAAACTTTTGAGTTTGGGTCGAAGTTCTTTTGGTGAGTCGCAATAACGTTAAATCTGTGTGTGAGCGAGCAGTGTTGAAGCATTGGCAAGTTTTCCACAGTGGCCATAAAAGTAAAAAGCACTTTTGACAGTAATGGAGATGAATGTGCTCCTTGGATGTCAGCGGTGCACAAAACATGGAGCTCATGGATGCTTTTTGGATGTCTTCAAACATGAATTGTGACTTTTATTGGCGCTTCCCACAGAGCAAAGTTGGAAGCTGGTTTGCTACGCACACACAAGTTTGGACAGTAGTTGTCGTCTTTGGCTGCCTGAAGACAAAAAAAAAAAAGAAGAAGAAGAAAAAAAGACTGCTAGAAGACGACACACTAGGTCACGGGTTAGAGCTAATTATGTGACCGGTATTTATCCTCAAGCATAAGATACATAATAAATACAGTAACAGTTGCGTACAAACATACTACATAGATTGCAACACAGCTAGCAGGGGTAAGTGTAAAAAATGTGGTCTGCGCCCTCACTACTGAAAATGACATCACAGTTGCTCAGGGCACAGGCAGCAACAGTCATGGCTCAGCTTTTTTCTGGGTTTGGTCATGTGACCTTCGCAAACAGTTACTGCGATGTCATTTTCAGCCGACAGCAAGTAGAAGGCAAAATGGCCGCCTGCTGTGATGGACAAGAAGGGGTGGATTTTTCTACATAATTCAAATTCCATGGGTGCATTTACTGAATTTTCGTTTAAAAAAAATAAAAAAAAATAAAAAAAAACTTCCATTTTGAACGTAGTTTCAAAACAAAACGTGCATTTATAAAGGAATTTATTATAATATTCATTTCTACATTTCTACAAACATTTAACTCCCGAAGAACCGAAGTTGTGTGTGCACGCTTTCGTTTCACAGAGCCAAGGTCTGGACGGCTTCGACGTCTGGGCCGCCATCAGCGAAGACAAAGCGTCTCCTCGCCAGGAGATCCTGCACAACATTGACCCCCTGCACAAGGCCCCCGCGCCCACCCGCACCTGGGACAGAGGCGCAGGTAAACCAGTGAACGACATTAGTACAATGCTAAATATGGGCCGGACTGTTTATTGTTAAAACGTTTGTCTAACAATCACACATTTTCAAAGTCGCAGAATTTATTCTCATAGGTGGCAATGGTCGCCAAATTGTTCTCAAGTCTTGGTTGAAGCGATTAGTTAATTAGTCAACAAGTCATCTGTAATACTCCACATCAAGTAAACTAATTGCTAATCACATTTTTGGCATCTTGATTTCCATTTGGCTGATTTATTGGAGGACATTTTAACTTTACCGTTTTCTGCAGTCACAGAAAAATCCCCCCAAAATGACTCAAACCTTCCTATAAAATCTTGAGTTTTTTCCCCCCCATAAAATATGACTTAATTTGACCCAAAAAAAAATAAAAATAAAAATAAAAAATAAAAATAATAATCTATGAATCACAATGTTGTTCTTGAGAGAAAAAAAAAATCCATTAATACTTACTTTTCTCTCAAACTCATTCACTTTTGCTTGAGAAAGATAACATTTTCCTGGCGTGGGAAAAAAAAACATTTATAAACCAAAATTTTGAACATAAATATACACCATTCCCTCCAAAATAATTTTCTTTTTTCTCAAACAGAATATTCACAGTACCTTGAAAAAATGTTTTCCCCACCAACAATGTCTAGTATGGCACAAACGGGAGCATATTGATAGCCAAAGCTGTTGGTCGTACATTCATTCACATGTTGACCAACATGAAAATTCACGTGATATCTGTTTTGATTGGACAGGAGACTCACTCTTAAAAGGATTCAAGAAGCCCAAGAAGAAGCAGCAGCAGCAAAAGAAAAAGAAGAAACTTCTGAAGCAAAAACCCAAGCAAAAGTCTGCGTTCAAGTTGTCAAAGTCCAAAGCCACCAAAAAGTTGTATTCGGAGCTGAAAGGTCGCCTGGACCGCTCCATCTCTCGCGCGTCCCACCCTAAAGACAAAGCACCCAAGCCCAAGTCCAGAAGGACCGCATCTCCGGAGAACAACCTGTCATGGACCGACAACAAGCTGCAGTCGCGGCTCAAGGCTAAACGCTCTCCTCCACTTACATCCTCGTCTCCGCCTACTTCTTCTGACAACGCGACCCCGCCAGACGGTGTCAACAAGCTCCTCGAGTCGCCCGTGTGGGACACGTCGGTCCAGGCGGCCATCAGGGTCGGAGACTGGAAACTGCTCACCGGAGACCCTGGACATGGAGAGTGGGTCCCTCCGCAGGTGCGTGCTACTTACTTACTACTTACTTATCTTTAGCACCATTTTTTTTGTAAGAAAAAGAATCTTTAAGGAAAAAGTCTTTTGTAAGAAAAAGAAATCTTTAAGGAAAAAGTTTTTTGTAAGAAAAAAAATCTAAGGAAAAAGGTTTTTTGGTAAGAAAAAAAATCTTGAAGGAAAAGGTTTTTGTGAGAAAAAAATCTAAGGAAAAAGTATTTTCTAAGAAAAAAAAATCTTTAAGGAAAAAGTCTTGTAAGGAAAAAAAAAATCTAAGGAAAAAGTCATTGTAAGAAAAAAAAATCTTGGGAAAAAGTTTTTTGTCAGAAAAATTTGATAGAAGTCTAAGGAAAAGTGTATGATGTTAAAAGTTTTTTTAGGGGGAATTTGAGCAATATTATGGGTAATTTTTAAAGAGAAATTAGTGCATTTGCATGACTTAAGGGAAACTTTGTAGATTTTTTTTTTTTAATTGCCAATTTTTTTCTTTTACAAAAAATTATTTATGGTATTTATGTGTATTGTTACTGGAGAGATTTTTTTTTAATTTAGGAATAATAATGAATTAACTGTTTACATGTTCAAACTTGTATTTTGGTGTGGAAGTTTTTAAAAGAAAAAAAAATAAGTATTCATTTTGTGACCTGTTCTTTTTAAGTTGTATATTTAGAGAATTTTTATTTTTATTTTTTTTTAAAGAGGAAAAACCTTTAGTTGCATTTTATAATTTGAAATGTGTATTTAAGGAAAATGGGTTTTGTGTGTGTTGTAAGTTTTCAAAAAAAAAATTTTGGATTCCTTTGTGAATTACTAAATAGTTGTATATTTGGGGAAAACAAACACTAATCTTTAATGTATTTTTTATGTATTAAAAAAAACATTTTGCAAAAGTTTGTCATTGGATTTTTCTTGAACGAATTTGCTTTATTATGCTTATCTCGTTTGTGTGGCAGGTCCTGCCGACATTGGCGGGACGCTGGTGGAACCTGGAGCGGGCGTTCCCGTCGCTCCGGAGCCAAAAAGGCGACAAGTCTGCCAAAAGCATTTGGCTGTTCAACATCAGCGCCGACCCGTACGAGCGCTGCGACCTTTCCCACCAGCGCCCCGACGTGGTGCACCGCCTACTGGCCCGCCTTGCCCACTACAACCGCACCGCCGTTCCTGTCCACTTCCCGCCCGACGACCCGCGCGCCCATCCTCACCAGCACGGCGGCGCCTGGGTCCCTTGGATTGACCAGGACGAGGACCAAGACCAAGGCCAAGACCGAGGTCGAGGCAACATGGCCCAGCAGAAGAACAGCAAGAAGAAGAATAACAAATGTCGACTGTGCAAGCTCAAGGCTTTCTTCCTCAAACTCAACACCGGGATCATGTCCAGTCGCATATGATCCGCATCACAACAGGAATTACGTAAATAAGGCAGGCCCTGTTAAAATCAACATAAAGTGGAAATACAGTGAGTGGATTTGGATTTATCATATTTCTAGTTCAAGTTATCTCCATGTCTCGTAGCTAGAAGAAATGACCATGTACTACAGATAGCTACAGATTCAGTTGCAGATCAGCTTAACTCATTTGCTCCCAATAACGTGTAAATACGTTTTTATGTTTTAAGTGTCCCAAAGACGTATTTATACGTTTTTTTGTTTTTGTTTTTTTAATGCTAGAGCAAATAAGGCTTTGATGCAGCCTCTCAACTGCAAAGAACGGTTGCAGAAATGGTAGTTATTACACAAACGGCCAGCAGGTGGCAGCAGAGCAAAGGAGATCAACCAGGGCCATCTAGAAAAAAGCTCAATTACTAACAATTTTAAATAGATTTTTGAAAACTGAAGAAATTTAGCTCTCTTCTAATGCTAATTGCTGCAAAACGGAAACAGATAAAAACACTTTTTTTCCCTGATGAAAGAAGAGACTTTAATCTTTCTTTTGATAGATTCCATGCTTTTATAGCAATAGAATACAATATTCTGTGGGCCTTGCAAAATCAGTCAAAATCTAGTAAAACAGCCGGGACCGAACGGGATTGCTTCTGTGAAAATGGCTGGGAGTGAATGAGTTAATCGTAGATATCCATAAAGAGAAATACCATTAACAGGAATGGAAAAATGATGTCATTTATCCAAGGTGTTGCAGATAGATGCAATTCAGTTTTGATAGTCAGGCAAAAAACAGTGACCGGTACTGTGTCTCCATTCTCTTACAGATAGATCAAACTAAAATAACTTTCCAAAATGTAATTACAAATCAGGAAAATATGTCAAACTGAATCTGTTTACCGTAATTGCATGATGAATAATTCTCGTATTTGCACAAGATAGCAATTTGAGCCATTTTTTAACACTTATTTTGAAAAATGTCACCATACGACTTGATGTCCTCCTTTGAACTTGACTTAACTCAAATGTGTACGTTTGATGGTCTTATGGGGTCCCACCTCTTCAAGTTCTAATTAGGTCTTGTGAATATTCAAATGTGTTCTCAAAAAAAAGAAAAGAAAAAGAAAAATGTTAACCATGATAAGAGCACAATTTCTTTTAAAAATGCTACTTACCCCCCCCAGTTACATTGTTTTCCTTGGGAGGGGGGGTATCCTAACTTTTAGGAGAGAACAATTTAATTTTTTTTTTGACGAAAAAATTAAATTAAGTTCAACCAAAATTTATGCTTGCAAAAACTTGAAGTCACTTTTTCTGACAGGTTTTTTAAATCCCTGAATAATGTTGCTACGTATTGTCCAATTATTCACTTTACCCGGAAAATGTGACTAATTACTCTCAAACCTTTTAAAAAAATTTGCAAAACATTTAACAAATTAATTTTAAAAAAGCCATTTGCCACTGAAAATACATTCTTTTAATCATTCTTCATACAGCCACTTGTACTACTTTTTGGCTCGTAATATTGGGTGATTCTCAACTTTTCTTTTTAATGTATTTTGCTACTTTGTTAGTTAAATGCATTTTGATTGTAGGTAGCTTAAATGAGCCTTTAGACTTCATGTATGAATCATACATGTTCCCATTATGAGAAGTCCACTGGTCCTTCTCATATTGTGACAAACGTGCACGTGGAATGTTTTTTCTTTTCACTTTATTCTTTCTATTATGTTGATTGTGATTGACAAACGTTGGCGTCTTATTTATTTTATTTTTTTTTAAATATAAGTATCTTCACCCACATATTTATTGTCTTGACAAATACTGTTCACGTGTATTTATAACACTGCTATATGATGATGTATGTCTTTGTAAAATGACCCTCACCCTCAACCAATACACCATTTATTGTTTATACATTTTTAAATTGTTTGAATTTAACTTGTAATGTGTAGAGATGGGCGGGTGAAGCTTCAAATTGTGCCGAAACGGATTCAGAGCTTTGGTGCTTCAATGAAAGAAACATTAAGGCACATTGATTGGAAGAGTTAAGTCAATGCAACCTACGTCATTTAAGCATGAAAACATTCATTCACTCATCTTTCAACAATAAAAGTAAAAATGATTTTGATCGATTTGTATTATTCACATGTCTGTGTTCATTTAAATAGATGACGTTGCCACAAAGTTATTTTCATTATGTGCGCACCTTTATTATAAACGGAGTACTTGTGATCAGAATCAACAAAAGGACACAAGGAAGTATTTACAAGTATTTTTCTTTTTAATTAAAAAAAAAAAAATTGTATTTTCACCACAATAAGGTTTAGGCAGCTCCTCTTTATGCTCTCTACATTTCCCGCTTTTAAAAATATGTATTTACAAGGGACTTACAATGGAAGACGTGCATCTGCAAGCCAATTCCCACGTACCTTATGTGGGGCTAATAAGATCAAAACGATCCTAAACTTTTGAATGGAACTTTTCATTGGTCACTATTATTACTATGCACCCAAAAAAAAAAAAAACACCCAACACACCTGATTCAAATGATCACGATCTTTATTAGAGGCTTCTGCAGAGCTTGCTCACGAGCTGGTAATTTGAATCAGGTGTGTGGTAAGGGAAACATCTGAAGCATGCAGAATAGGAGCTCTCTAGGACTGGAGTTGGTGACCCCTGCACCAAACTATTTCGAACAGTCAATATGCGCCCTTGCTTCAAACGTTAAATCAGTCAGTTGATACTAGAACAATACAAGCTCCGAAGCACTATTTTTGAAGCAGTGTGATTCATAAAGGCTGACAAGTTTCAAGTTTTTGTCTTCATTTGACTACCACTGATGACACACAAAAAACAGAGTGCACAAATTGGCCACTAGGTGATACCAGATATCAAGACTTGAAGTGTCCCTTGGAGTCACTTGACAGTGTCAAAGATCATTTGTGCCATAAAGATTTGTTGTTCAATTAAAACTCATGGATGGAATTGTGTCTTAGGTCTCTGTGGATTACTGAACTCTTAATCTCAGACCCCTGTGATAATTAGTTTGTCACGTGAGACTAATAAAAGGGAAAACTATTAAATTAGGATGTTCTGCATTACTAAGCAGAACATTTTCAAGCAATATGAGAGAAAAAGCATCTCTGTGCTGCTAAAAAGTGCTAAATAGTTGAATTCCTTGGATAAGGTATGAAAACACTGGATATTTCACCAAAACATAAGCGTGATCATCATACTAGACTTAAATTATTAAGACTTAAATTACCTGAAATTACAAGGAAGATCTCAAAGTATATCAGTAATAAACAGAGCTAATCACATACTGGATTATAAATCCCTTCGGACTCTTTACTGTATGCTAGCTCTACTGCATTTAATCTATTGTATTGAGGTCTGGGTTAATAGTTACAGTAGTACCACAAAGGTACTTGTTCTCCAGAAAAGAGCAATCAGTATGATTCATAATGTAGGATACAGAGACCATACTTATCCTCTTTGTACAAATCAAATCTGCTCACATTTAAAGACCTTAATTACTTTACTGCAATAATAAAAATTTAAAGCTAAAAATGAGCAGTCATGTATATAAGTAATGCAAGTGGTGGACTGTTATTGGAAGCATTTCGCCTTCTAGCATCAGTTGACAAGATCTTGCTTCTTTTCATGCACAGATTAGGACACTCAAATGTACTGTATTCTTTGATTGTATTTGTGTTAAAACGGACAATCTCTTCAATATTGCATGCAGCTAGTTGTGAGGATGGGTATAATAATAAAATAATAAATATAAAATAATTCACAAGATATTCTAATATAGCAACGCCTATATACTTTTCAGATTCATAACATCAGATTTGGCCTGTTTTCCTTGTGCCAACTTTTGTCATATTCTTACCATTGTTGGTAGGCATCGTCTATTAGTAGTGTTGGTATGCGCTATCCTTACCATGACATGTACTGTTTCCATTGTTACCAATGTTGGTGGAAAATTTACTGATGCAATGCAATCAACTAATCTTTACATGTTGATATGTGAATATTTTTGTTATACTGTGTCAATAATAATTGCCTAATCAGTTTTGAACCAAAAGCTGCAAGTTAATGTCTAACAGAAGTGGTGAATGCTTTTTTGTTTTATATTGAATGTGTAAAAAGGGGTGGGATTAAGTTTTCTCCTTCCCATTCCCTTTCAGGCATCTTGCTTCTACACTTAACATGTACTTTTCTTTACCGATGTCAATTAGGATATGTTGCCTGAAATAAACACAATGAAATGAATGACTGACTGAATGACTGAATAAGTGGATGACCCTGCCATGGTCTATTGTAAACACCATAAAAGAAGCGATCAAGGCAAAGGACGCAGACAAATAAAAAATAAAGAGCAAGAGGCGTGATAATGCCCTGGATGTTTATTTCATTGAGTGACATTTTATTTTTATTTTTTTTGAGTACTGTACTTTCATCCATCTATCTTTGCCGCATTATGATGACGTGTCCACACCTGCGCACATGAGGGGACGCTCACTGCCGTACGCGCACACAAAAACTCAAAAAAAAAAAAAAAAAAAATGAGAAGCCGCTGCCTTCGGTACCAAACTCTTCACAGAAGAGAAGATCAGCACACCGACAACCACAACACCTTTTAAGTCTCAAAATTAGAGTTATTTTTTTATTTTTTATTTTTTTAAATTGGTTTTTGTCTCAAGTGCAATGATTGGTCCTTTTCAGCCATGTCCCAGCACAGACACAAACAAACTAAACTGTGTGTTTCTTTTTGTGGAGTCAAATTACAAATCAAATTAAGAAAAAAAATGAGGTACAAAAATATTTATTGTAGAAAAGATGTGTGAAATGGCGGGTGGGGGTGGGATGTGGAACGAGCAATGGAGGATTGGACGTAAACGCGGCACAATAAATAAATGAGGGGGTGGGTGGGAGTTAGGTGGGGCGTGTTGAGACTGGTCGCAGCAGCGGCAGTTTGTCCTTTCTCTCTTTAATTTTGTTTCCAACAAGTCGAGTGCAAAACATCACAAATGAACAATTGTGTATTCAAGTCATGTTATGTACAAGAGGGGCAGGTGGGCGGGGCCTACAAATATTCAGTACTGTACATTTAATAATTGCCATATTAACAATTTACAGACAATCTCTTATTAACAGTAACAAACACATATACATATATATATATATATATATATACATATATATATATATATATATACATATACATATATATATACATATACATATATATATACATATACATATACATATACATATATATATATATATCGGACGATTGGCTCCGCAGAGCGGTCGCCGCACAGTCACGTCCAGTCAGTCTGCTCACGTTCAAGCCTAACGGACGATGCATAGCACCTTTAAAAAAAAAAAAAAAAACCTTGGGGTCCCATATGCGGTGGGCTACGTCACCTCCATGGCCATTGTGTTCTCAGACAGACTGCTGAGTGGCGCCGTCTTGTCCTGCTCATGGTTCTCCCTGTGGAATGCAATGTTAAAGTTAGTAACGTTAGCGTGCAAAGACGCCGGGATCCTAGCGGACAGCAAAGACAGTGCGTGTTACGTTGTCTAAGCACTCATTTGTCCAATGAACGAATAAGTTGTAGGTGCCTTGATGTATACATAACTGTAGAACTGCGTGTTTTGATAATCCATCAAAATGCTCGAAAATGGCAGCCATCCAAGGAGTTGCTTGAAAGACAACAGTGCCAGTGGCAGCAAGTGTTACGATCCACAATGGAATTAAGGAATGAGATAATCGCGCCGTTGTATCTACAGTGACTACTTCCGTAAATTCTGACGCGAGGACCCCCCCCCACCCCTTTAGCTGTTCAACAATGTGCTTGTTACACAGAACATGCTGTTCCCGGTTCCCATCTACCAAACTACATGAAAACGGTGGATCTTAGGAAATGGAACGTTTTCAAGGATGACGTGAACGATCAAAGAGTTTGTCACATTAAATCTAATCCACAGAGTGTCACTCAACAAAAATTATTAGTGTCAAAATCACTGTTATGCAGAAAATGTCTTTTCACAAAAAGCTTGTTTTCTCATTTTTTCCCCATTTCCACTTAGTGTCACTCAAATTACCTATTTTCAAATGGTAATTACTAAAGAACAGAATAAGGTAGAATCATACTTTTCTTTCTACTGAAAGAATGGAATCCAATCTTTAATATAGTATCCACTAGCGCTGGGCGATATCGCCATGATGGTAGAAAAATGTTTATCGTGCCCCTTCTTACCTATCGTCTCCATCGTCATTTACACTTTTTTTTTTTTTTTTAGACAAAGATGTCCATACTGTTTGCAGTATTAGAACGCTACAGTATTATTTTTGTCATTATGCGTGCACTTGATGTATTTCAGTGCCAAACAAGAGGAAGAAATGACAATTTAGGTCTCCATAACATTTACATCATTTAATTTTACTTAGCGGCATCGTTGTAACAGCAGCTTGTCTGGATTTGCAACATCACACTGCTTTATGTTTACACATGTGCAGTTACACGCACAGTCTCTCACACACACACGCAAGTCAGACGATGGAGGAGGAAGAACGCAAACGACCTGCCCCTAAAATGGAAGAAGTTGCATCTTAAACAACTCCACAGAAAGAGGTACTTTCTCCGAAAAAAGGCGGTACATCTCGTTTGGTTGCATTTTGGTCTTACAAAGTCCGATCTGGAGCAGAAAACAGTACCGTAATATAAAAGTTGTGCCACAAGAACATTCCAGCACCCGAAACCAACAGAATAAACCTTTTTTATCACCTTGAGAAGAAGCATGAAAAAGAGCTCATGACTATCCTACAGATGCAAGTCAACAAAGATAATAAGTGAATCCGGAACAAAACACAAGAAGAAAAAACAAAGTCAACCGAACTACAGGAGTCCTTTCCGCGGGTCATCCCGTATGACAGAAACTGACCTCGTTAGAAAAAAAAATAACAGAGCACGTTTGATTACAGGTTCTGTCAAACAGAATGTTTGTTTATTTTGATATAATTGCATTTGCCGCATGCAAATAATGTTAGGTACTAGGGGTGTTAAAAAAAAAAAAAATCGATTCGGCAATATATCGCGATACTACAGCACGCAATTCTCGAATCGATTCAATAGGCAGCCGAATCGATTTTTTAACATCCAATTTTAATGGAAAAATATTCAACAAAACGTCTAACTTTCACACCTTAAGCATGGAAGAATGTTATATTAATGGAACCATTAAGCCTTAATATTTTATTTCAATGCTGTTCAAACATGAAAATTTTTACAACCTCTTTGTTAAATACAGTGGCTGACGGTTATAAAACTGAAGTTTCATAAATAATACATTTTCATACAAATCTTATAGTGTACATGTATAAGTTTACTGAATAGTATTTTCTAAATTTGAATAAAAAAAAACGCAACAGTCGACTTGTAAATTCATATTGGGATTAATCGGTATCGAATCGAATCGTGACCTATGAATCGTGATACGGATCGAATCGTCAGGTACTAGGCAATTCACACCCCTATTAGGTACCGTTGATGTACTACTCTAGCTGCACTACAAAGCTAGACATAAATAGGAAAGTTGAAACTTTGCATTTTGAAAAATATTTTTTGTTGTTGCATTTAATTTATGACCGAATATGTCTGAACTTTATTTTTTTATGCCTTACAAAAATGTGTTTATATTTATTATTTTATATTGCAGCACTACTGGATTCCTTTGTGACATTCTGTTTAATGTTACTTATAAATAAAGTGTGAAAATGTAAGCAAAGTATGTTGTATAATTTTTTATGGAAGAACTGCAAATATTGTGGTATATTGTTATCGTGATATAAATTGGCCCATATCGTGATATAATTTTTGTCCCATATCGCCCAGCACTAGTATCCACCATGTTTACCTATAGCTCATAGCACACAATATTCTGTTTGCCTTGAAAGATGAGTGAAAACGCTCAAAATGGCTGGCACTAGGGGTTGTCTTTTTGGATAACGTTTGGCAGGAAAGAGTTAAATACTGTACTGGGTGTACATGATTTTACATAAATATAAAACATTAAAAATCCATTTAAATAGACATTCCCTGTTTTTGGAGCTTGGGAATGGATGAATTGCATTTACATTATTTCCTATGGGAAAAGAAAATGTTTCAGAGGTTGAACAAATCGGACTTTGAACACTTCACAGGAACGGATTGTGTTCAAACTCCAAGGTACTCCTGTACAAGGTTTTGGCCTGACGTCAGCGGAATAGATCCTACTCCATCTTAGTGTGAGGAAAAGAAAAGTCACCATGTCCCTGTCTCTTTCTCTCACTCTGATATTTTAGCATCACTTTTCAGTGACAGCTAAGATATTGGTTTGGATGCCATTTACGACAAGGCAGAAGGTAACTGCCTGTTAACGTTAGCATATACAATTTTGCCGAAGAAAAATTGTCATGCACTTTTTCAGCAGCCACAAAACCTGTTGCATTCCAACAGTCTCATTGCAAGCAACTTTTTATTCAACTGTATCTCTCATTTCTCTCAAAGTGCTTGTTCAGTCTCTTGTTTATTAAGGGTTGACATTTTTCCCGCGACAACTATCTTTTCATGCTAGTCTCACCTGGGTACGATGTCTAGCGGCGAGGCTGCGGAGGCTGAGGGGACCTTGGGCTTCTGACAGTTGGCAGCGGCATGCGCCAGCTTTAAGGCAGACGCCGACATGGCGCTGCTTAGAGTTCGGGGGGCATGCACCCGTTTGCCGGTGGGCATGGCCATGCGGAGGCTGTTGCCCATCGGGACCTGAGTGGCATTAGTGGTTGCGGGACCGGTGTGGTGGGCGGTGCCGTTGTTGCTGTTAGTGCTGCTGGCGGGCGCGGCGCTCGTGGCACTGCCCGGGTGCAGGGAGGCGGCGCTGGACATGCTGGCGGTTGGGGCAGGGGCGGCCAAGGAAGGGGACGCTGTGCTGGAGAGGTGCAAGCCCTTGTAGACACCTAAACAACAACAGCAGCACGAGTCGTGACATTTATGCTACTGTTAACAACAACAACAACAACAACGAGCAGTAAAAAATTTTGGACTCGCAACGAATGTTACAAGGGAGTGTTCACAGAAAATTCTGTTAACTAAACAGGGCCAGGAGATTTGCGTCAGAGTACAAGTTCCTGAGTGTTTTTGTCTGTCGAACAGTACTTCAACTTCCTACTTAATTTTTAATTGACCTTCATTTTCCAAGTTTCCTGTGTTTTCAAGCTTGTTGACCAAGAAGACATACCTGAGGGGGATAAGATGCCGTTGATGCTACCACCCAGGCTGAGCTCCTCCTTGGTTTTCAGAGCCAGGATTTGCTCAGTGGTGACAAGGGCCGAGGCTGCGAACTGTGCGCTGGCTTGGTCCAATGTGTTGGCGGACATCTGAAGGGATGAAAAGAGCATTTAAATTGTGGAGGTGGGTAGTGTGAGCCCAAGTTAGTCATCATCGTGATCACCTGTGTTGTGCTGTGGGCAGTGGTGGCTCTGTTGGATTGAAGTTGCTGCTGCTCCAGCTGCTCCTTCTGCATTTGCACCAACTGGTCTTGGTGTTGCTGGAACTGCTCAGCTGTCAGGGCTGACACGTGCAAACATAGCTTTTTTTACACACATGAACAGTCAATGCAGGAAACACACTTTGATTCAGTGACATTATGGTCCCAAACACGACACATAAGGCTGTGTGAACGCGTGCTTCAACAGCACATTTCAATGCATGACTGTAAGACAACAGAGAGGAGGATACTTCACATCAACTAGATAAGTTTGTGAAGCAAATGTTTCATCAGAGCACTAAGCAGTGTTTTCATTAAGGCCTGCTAAACACCAAGTTACATGGCTGATATCCGACAGGAGACTCTTTGCTTCACACCAAGAGAAGCAAAGGAAAGGAAAAGGTTTTTACACAATATACTGCACTGTATTATTATTTTTTAACCGCACACACATGGCATGATTGTAAAGATAGAATATGGTCACAGAGAACACATGCAATAGTGGAATATTTTGAGGGGATGACTGATCAGCACCTGTGTATTGCAGCGACAGAAGCTCTCCAAAGATTTGCATACTAGACACTGGTACATATTAATCTTTCAATATTGGTGAGTATTTTAAAACAATGTATAAACTGTTCGTACTATAGTTGTAAGCTTGGTGTTGGCCGCCAGCCGGTTGGGAATTACTTTACGCTTATTACCTGGAAACTATTTTTCTTTTGTAAAGGCTCAAGTGCATTTTTGATCAGCTGCAACAAACCCTGTGGCCGACAGCCACTCATGACGAAAACAGACAAGACACTCCAACATGGAGAAGCACATTAACTCATTCATTTCCCTCCACGAGTTAACTCAGGTATTTAATATATGCGCCCCGCCCCATACCCGAATTAACTCAGGTTTTCCGTTTTTTAATGCGCTGGACGTAGGAGAACCTCATGCAAGTCCCCAGCAAGTATTGAGCTGAAAAAATAATTGTAATGAGGTTTAGTTGCCAGCAGATGGCCATAGTAGCTTTGATCAGAGTAGGGCCAGCATGTAGGGGGAGCACTGAGGGGAGTGTAAAATGGCCACAGTCGGAAGTAGGAGGTGGAGCATTAGCTTAGCTTAGCAACTTAAGACGTGGGAAGCCACCGGGCGATCGCGCATCTGTTTGACTTTCCCGTTCACCGGATGACGCTTCCTGGTCAAACTGCATCGAAGTATGACACCACATTGATCCAAAGAACCCACACGTCAAATGGCTTTTTACCTGAAACGTCCCCTCATCAAGCCACCGGTTTCTCCGGCCTTCCGCATTCACCGTGGGCAAACGTACTCATGCCACTGATAGAAGACGGGCAAACAGCATCGACAATCGCCATGTAGGTAAGCACGAACTTGGTAGCATGCTAAATTTCATAACTTCAAGATGACTTTTTCACTGTGCATCTATCAGCCCACGTCATAGAAATGCCTATACTATCTATTGCCTCGTGTGTTATACTGTATAGTAGTGCACGATAAGTAAGGTTGGGTCAGTTCGGTCAGTTCAAAGTTGAATATTTACTTGAAATGCTTTTCACAAAACCTTAGGCATCTGTTATTTTTGTCAAAATCTGTTATTTTTTGTCAAAACAGGGTTTTCGGTACTACTGCTGATTAGTCAGGAATGACAAATGCGAGAGAGAAACTTTTTTTTTTTTTTTCTGATGAAAGATGAGGGTTTAAGATTTCATTTGGTGAGTCCCATGTTGTTATACAGAACAAAATATTCTGTAGGCCGTCAAAAATGGGTTAAAATCTTGTAAAATGGCTGGCACTGAGCAGTTGGCAGTGTTGCAAATGGCTGGCATTCAATGAGTTAAAGAAGTAAAAGGGATTGTTTGTCATGATGGAAAAACATTAATAAAATGAATAAAATTTAACAACAAAAAAAACTTAAAATTTTCTAAGTTTTTTTTTGTTTTTTGTTTTTTTTAAAAATCCTACACCGGTCGAGTAATTAGTCTCTGCTGGCATTCATGCAGGTGGTACGAATTTGGTTGTTGGTCAGTGCCCAAAGATAAACTGTTTTACATGTTTGTTTTTTTTAATCCGAGTTAAAAATAAATAAAAATAATTGTGGCCCTTGAGCATAAAGGCTTGTCCAGCACTTAAATCTACAGAAGTGCACACAGGACTTACCAACATGGGGCTGAGGTGGCGGTCCAGGCCGTATGACGCGATGGGCGGACGGCCCAATATTGGTGAGCGGCCGCTTCATGCAGCGACTGACCCTACGAAACAACGGGTGGGCATTGTCCAGCTGGTGCAGCGGTAGCGTCCGTGGTCTGAAGTGTCGCCACCGGCACGCCTTTATACTCAAAAGAATCTGACTGAGGTCTGAGGGAGGCGAGGAGGAGCTTCTGTCTGAGGTATTGGTTGGTGAGGTACTGGCAAATTTGCTGGTAGCGGGTGAGCCCAACGGAGGCGGCGTGCAGTCCAGCGTCTTCGGGTCCAGTTCGTGGAAAACATTGTCGTAGTCTGAGTGCGCTCGGTCAAGTAAGACCCTGAAAGCAAGAATGCAATCGTCATGACACTGGGAATAGTGTGTCACAAACTACTAGATGCCTGTGCAGAAACCATCCTAGGAAATGTTCCTATGTATTAAAAAAAAAGGCACCTTAATCCTGGCCTTCAAGACCACAGTGACTATGTTTACATGCAGTTGATATTGGGGTTCATTTCAGAATTCCGGATTCTGAAACAATCGAGGTAACCCGTTTGGCGGATTGTTCCTCTTGTTTACATGGCCGTTTGTGTTCGATTGGAATATTACGTTCGGATCGCGACGCATAGACAACATAATTGCGTAAAAAATGTTAGTCCTGCTTTTAACTTACTTTGTTCAATAAAAGACATATTTATGTCACTCACCATGCTAAATAAAGTAGTCCGTTTCCTCCTCACTCCAGAAGTGTGGTTCTTTGCTACCTTGTAATGTTTGTTTACACCGGCTTGAGTATTTCCGGTGGGTTACACACAAGCAGCATGGACTTATATACCTGTATATATGTGTGTATAGACACAAACTGTGGCGTTTTTTTTTCCACAGAGATACAAAATAATGTGAAAACACCGCAGAGTATTCAAGCGAGGCTCCTTTAGCACGCGTGACAGAACTGCGCATACAAGCCATTACTACAAACTAAGACCAAGATTCCTTGCGAATTTAAATAAGCGAAAAAGAAAAAAAGATTAAGAAGAAAAGTGATAGCATGTGCACAGCGAAAAACAATGCGCCGTTTAATGGTGGTAATTCCACATACGTTTATATGAGCAAGTATTCGGGTTATGAAGTTGTTTTATTCGGGTTTTTAAAAACCTGAGTAAGAGCATTTTCAGGTTATTGTATGCGTGTAATCAGGGGTGGCGAGATCCGGTCCTCGAGGGCCGCAGTCCTGCTGGTTTTGGATATTTCCCTTCTTCAACACAGCTGATTCATGATCAGCTCATAAGCAAGCTCTGCAGAAACCTGATAACGAGCCTGTTAATTGGAATCAGCTGCACTTCGAGTAGGGAAATCTACAAAATCTGCAGGACACCGGCCCTCGAGGACCGCAGTTTGCCACCCCTAGTGTACATGAACTTATAAAACCCGAATATTGTTAATATTACTGCCAGCATGTAAACGTAGTCAGTAGAATTATGACATTTATGAATTATGATTGTTATAGAAGCTATCTTTAATATTATGGTACTGAAAATCTGACCTAGTAGACGTTAAAAATAAATGCCCGATAATACCACACCGAAAGCAATGTAAGCAAAGTGGAGCTACTAAAAGGTGTATTCAAGTCTCTTGTAACTGCGTCTTCCGGGTGGATCATCTCAACGATTGGTTCTCGATCCTGTCAATCAATCTGCCATAACGACATTGTGTGCGCTTGTTCCTAGCTGTGCATACGCACTTCCGAGTGTTTGTAGCATGTAGCCGCTGAGCTTCGGATTCAGCCAGTCATTGTTGTAGCTCCATCGATCTCACCGCATACTTTGAGAATGGCTGAGAGCCGCAAGAGGACATCCATCCATAAAGTGAGACCGGCTGCAGAGATGGATGAAGATGAGCTCCCATGTCCCCTACTCTGGATTTACTTGAAAATAGTCACGTTTTTTTCACATCATAAATTATATTTAAACTCCTTGTAAAATTTACTTAAAATTTCTGAGTGCATCAACCTTTATTTGGCTTTTTCAAGTAAATATCACTCATTTTTTACAGTGTATGCGTTTCCCTCAGACAAGCAGGAGAGCTGGTAGGATGGTCTTCCGCATGCACATTTTTAAAAAAGTGACAAACTGACATTTCGCTTCTACTTTTTGAGAAGATCCTTGAATATAAAGGGTGTCACGATTTCATTTTTTTCTCGAAATCGATCGAAATTACGTCACGATTTTGAACATCGAAATAAAAGAGGACACACAATCCCCCGCCCCCGCCTCCCGCCCGCCCTCCGCCACCTCCCAGGAAAGCAAATGAGATGCATCCATGCAGCTACTAGCTAACAGCACTTGTTATCTGACCTGTCCTGCAGTCATGGCAAGCGCGGACAGAGACACAGAAATGGAGCTTTAAGCCGCTCCCGCTTCTCAAGTCACCAGTTTGGAAACATTTTGCGTTCCTGTTGAGTTATGTCGACAACGTTCACGTTGTCGATAAAAAGACCACAGTTTGCAAGATATGCTATGTGCGAGTACCGTACCCGGCCACGGGAAACACAACAAACATGGCAGGACATTCACGCAGGCATCACAAAGATTTAGATTTGTCAAATTCAACTAGAAGTGGGAAAACAACGGTCCAACCAACTATTTCATCCTCATTTACAGTGAAACTTCCACACACTTCAGCTCGCGCGAAAGCTATAACTAACGCCATAGGTCTATTTATAGTAGCAGACCTGCAGCCTTATTCGGCGCTGGAAAACGCTGGATTCAAACATTTAATTAGTGTACTTGAACCACCTTACTGTATGCCCAGCAACTGTAACTGTTGGGATATAGTTTGTTCAGGCTGTATTTGTATGGAGGACCAAAAGTGCCAACATTAAATAAATACACCATTAAATAAATAAGTGCCATTAATGAATTAAATGTGTCAATTAATTAAATGTGTCATTAATTAATTAAATTCACTATGATTATTTATTTATACATTTATTTATTCTTGTATTTATTTATTTATTCATGTATTTATTTATTTCTCTATTTAATTATTTCATGGTCACTGTGTTGCGGTGTTTCATGAATTTCTTTTATCTGTCAAGCTCGCCCGTCAAAGTTCGTGGGCGGGTCCTAACACCTGATTGGTCAATCTGCTCACCAAGTCAAGGCAAATCCATTTCAGAATAGTCAATTGATGCGGAGTGAGTAGCCAGTAAACACAATTGATAGGCTGGGTGGCGCTTTTCACCTAAATAGGTGCGTTTCTATTAGACATTAGATTTACGCTTTCATCTGGTGCTTTTTGAGACGTGCTGAAATGGAAGTTCTTCGCAAAATTTTAATGGAAACCCTTTTTTCCCCGCATTTCCTACTAGTCATGTGACTCCGCCCGGTCATGGAGAAAAGGAAGTACAGGATCAGTGGCTCAGCGAGAAGCCACATGTGGCCAGTCCGCCACTTTTTAAAATTCTCTATTGAACAGCTGCTGCAAGTCCAACAACAAACATCACCAAAGCGTTCAAAACATTGCAAAAAAAACAAAAAAAACACACACAAAACAAAACTTGCATTTATGTATGTAAAACGTTACTAACAATAGTAGCAAATTTAAATTCAGCTCAACTTTATTTTGAGAGCACTTAAAAAAAATCGCTGCAATTAAAACTGCTGCAGACAACATGGAATAAAAATCAAACATACGAAAACAAAACATTAAATTAACAACATACAAACAGTAAACTATCACATTCCAAAGCAATGTCAACACTCGCGTGGACCTAAAAGCCAGCAGATGTCGCTGTTTGACTTGGCTGCCCGCGCCACTGCTGTTTCCAAGCATCATAAACAAAGACTTCTTAAATCTCCCTGCATCTATCTATAATATTTTTCTAATAGAATTTGAGATATATTTAAAATCCCTCAAATGTATCAAGTCTGAAACACGCAAACAATTTATTCTCGTGACGTTGCATGATGCGACCGCTTATATGAACTGCGAGATCTCGTGAGAGTTGAGGCGGGACATGATGAGAACTACGCCTCAGAAGCAAATTACTCTTCAATGGAAACGCCTACAAGCTAAAATTGTACTTCATCGAAATAAAAGAAATATCGCTTTTATTTTGATGTTGGTTTTGCACAACAAGCCTCGATCACTCTATATCAGCAAAAAATCCATCACCGTAGCCGCCATGTTGACAACCACTTCAGGCCGAAGCAGTCGCTTAGACAAGATTTGAGTGAATCAGGCCTCAGCCCCGCCCACGAACTTTGACGGGTGAGCTTGACAGATAAAATAAATTCACGAAACACCGCAAAACAGCGACCATGAAATAATTAAATAGAGAAATAAATTTATATATATATATATATAATTAAATTCGCGAGAATTTAGTCTCTGCTGACGAACTACTTTTTGGCGGACGAACCAAACCACGCGGTCGAACAGCACCACGGTGGCGGCCACGAGAAGCTGACGCACGCTCACGGCGTCCCAGTTCGTCACCCCCTTTCTTTTAGTGCGGACGCGGTTTGTGTTTGATAGACATTTTGAGTGTACTTTTGCTATTATGGGACCGAAAAAGACCCCACCACAGGCTAGTGTTAAGCCTAATGCTTACCAGCGAGGGACGGCGATTCGGCGGCGCGTTTGCATTGTAGTCAATGGAGTTCGCGCCACTAAAAAAAAGCGAAAGTGCCATCACGTACCTCAAAAAAGGAGAAAATCGTGCCACGGCTGTTTAGTCCCAGGAAAGAGGTGAAAGTAGTTGGCTGTGCTCACTTTTTGTTGACTCGCTAAAGTGCTCCACTACCTTGTTCACCAAGGGACACACCTCCTCCGCTCCGGTGAGCACGAAAGTGCGAATGAGCGACAACCGTTCCATAAACACTCTACGCGGTGAAACGCTCGCGAATGAAGTAAGTCTACCATTGCTACTATCCTTAAGAACTACCATCACAAAGTAAAATAAAACGACTTTATTATACAGTACAATTTATTTCTTTAATTACAATACAATAGCACATTTATTATACATAAAATAAGGTATATTTTTCTGTAGTTTTAAGGCTTATTTAGTAGAAAATTATGTTTTATAGGGACCTGGGAACGGATTATTCTCATTTTAATGGTTTCTTATGGGAAATAAATGTTCGGAAGAAGAACTTTTCGGCTTACACACACTCTCTGGGAACCAATTAAGTTCGTGAGCCGAGGTATCACTGTGTGTGTATGTGTGTGTGTGTGTATATATATATATATATATATATATATATATATATATATATATATATATATATATATATATATATATATATATATATATATATATATATACTTAATAATCACAGGGAAATTAATTAATTACTTCTTTTTTTTATTATTATTATTATTTAATGGTGTATTTATTTATTTAATGTTGGCACTTTTGGTCCTCCATATATTTGTTCCATGACTTTGGATACAATATATTTTTTGTTGTTGCACATTATATTAAGAGTAATGCACAGCACACTGTTGTAACCAAAAACAATCAATAGATGGCAGGCACCCTCTGACTTTTTTTTTTTTTTAACACTTCACTAAGAACAAGATGGTTAGCTTTATATTGTAAATAAATTCTTTGAATTTGATCATTACTGCCTAATGTCAATTATCATATATTACGTAAAATTACACAAAAAATAATGGAATTTGCATCACCTATATGTAGCCGATCTTTTGAAATAAGATTTACTGTACAATGAATAGAACCAATGATCATAGACTAGCCTTAGCCTACAGAGGCATATGCCTCTGTGTTATAAAGGTGGGGAGCGCAAAAAAAAAAAAAAAAAAAAAACGGGAAAAAAATCGAATTGAATATACCTTTAAAGATAAACACAATGACAACATTTTTAGCCAACTTCCAAATTATACTCTGCAAAATGGATGATGAACTTCACTAGGAAGACCGTGTGGCAGTTGTGAGGCTGAATGCCATTTTGAAGTATTGGTGCTTGGTATCACCGGCTACTTAAATTATGTAGCAAACACTAAAATATGAGGATAATTGATGCTCATTACCACTGTCATGAAAAAAAGGTAGTTTTTCTTCCAGAAAAAAAGTATAGTGTACTGTATCTAAAATGGAGTGGTGGTGGGGTGGGGGTAATTACCTGCCCCCTCGTCCCAGTCGTCGTCGGGCCAGGCCCTGGCATCGTCGCGGTACGGTGAGTGTAGTGAGACTGTAGCGGTACCGGGGGTGCGCTAGGCCGCCCTCCCAGCCTGGGGACCACGGCCAGGCGCCCATTCGATCCTGACGAGCCTGAAATTGCAGACACACATTCAATCTCTCAAAGCTCAACGGTCATGACACATTAAGTCTAACTCTCACAGCGTAATACTGGCAGCCCGCCTTCCTTCGAAAAGCGTAAGCGCCATCTGGGTCGTTCTCTTCCTCAGCTTCTGAAGAGCCTGAGTGCAGCTGTAAATGCCAAAATAAAAAGTTCTGATTGACTTCTGCTCTTTTGTGCTGTGGTTTCCCAAGCGGCCTCTAGATGCCAGCAAAGGACAACGATAGGCGAGCTCGTACCTGAGGCTCTTCATCTGAGCTAGGGAAGTCGTACTGGTTCAGATCCTTAGCGTTGAAGACTGCCGGACCATGATGGTGGTGCGCAGCGCCAGCTGAAAGTGGAAGAGTCTTCTGTTTCTTCTCGTATTTCCTCTTCTGCCGAGGGGCTTCCGTCTTTTCGGGCTTGAGGGGGGATGCCAAGATACAGGTTCAACTCTACGACTACTAACGAGGTCCCCAATAAGGACTTTGATGACAATGTGCTCACCTTGGACTTGTAGTCCTTGTGGTCCAGGTGGTACTGGTTGGTGAGCGGCACTAGGGGGATGATCTGCGGCCTCACTAATGCCCGCTCTGCCAGAACCTCAGCCAGCACCTCACCACCGTAGTCCGACATAACATTCCTGGAGAAAAAAAAAACGATGAAATAATGGGTTTCCAATTCCATATGGCAAAGTACATACTATACATATAAATTTCACAATTCTGACACTATTTTAGCATGGTGTGTTGCTGCCCGAAATGGCCCGAAAATTCACATCACCGTATCAATTGCATCCCTTCACAACAACAGTACAGGTCACAATATAATATTAAGGAAGAACACTATTTTTAATAATAATGTCATAAATTATTCATTTCTGGATAGTTTTAAGTATACAGTCCGTGTGGACTCTACATTTAGTCAGATACATTCTGCATTAAAAAATGTGTGATGCGTTTTCACAAAATCAGGAGTATGTCGCTGAGATTATTTTTGAGATTTTTGAGAAATGACAAAAAAAATACATCGTTTGGACAAAAATCTCAATTTTGAGATTTCTCCAAAAATAACCTCCTACTGGTCTCTATTTTCATTTCCCAGCAGTAGGAAAGTTGGCATTGCAGTAGAAGTTTATAAAAATAAGAAATTAGTAAGTACATTATAACTAGGGGGTGTTTTTAGCCGAGCTGTTAGCTAGCGCTGGTTCTCGGGCACCTGTCCCAAAACAAACCAGAGTTCCTTGCCTCTAACCGCATTCACAAATGATTTATATAAATGGACATATTTAGCAACCAAGAAAAGTCAAAATCACCACAATGTGACTCCCCGCATGAAATGAAAAAAAGACGGAAATACAGCTGTGTTGAATAAGATGCATAATGGCTTTTTTAACAAATCTATTTCTGCTTTTAATTTAATGCTTTTATTCATGCACTAAAGGAAGTTCTGTCGCGAGGGCGTTAGACGCTTGTTTACATTAGTGTAAAAGTTTTGAAATGCCTTTTGTGTAATCATGTAAAGTACTCTTATAATGTAATATAAATAACGTTTTGGTCACTCAATGCCATTCACGGAACATTTACTGCTGATGACACCTCACATAAGTCATTGACAAAATCAGTCTGCATACTACCACCACAATTTTCCACTTTATGCCCATTTAAGTGGGATGAAATGTAAATATTTGCTATAACATCAAGCCTGAGGATGAAAAGACGACTGAATCGCAACGGTCCTTCCCCGCCCCATAATACAGAGCAGTGCATATATGGAGTGACTTGTAAATAGTATACAGTGCTGATGGGTTCCTTACATCATCATGCCTGCGACATCATTTAGTAGCACGTTGAGCAACAAACATGGCGCCTAACGCTCGAAAGTTTGGCAACATTTTACAAGAAAAGCAAACAGAGCAACTTGATATACTTCAAATTGGATATTTCGTCTAAGGAAGTAAACACTACCAACTATGCAAAAGCATTTGCGCACACAACGTGCGATGTCTGCAGTGTTTGTGAGCGATCCAGGGGGCTCAACCCAGCAGTAGCTGCCGCCCGCGATACAAGCCCCATTCTCTCCTGTCAACACTTAAGGTAGGTAACTCTATTAATGCCAGTTTGCTTTTTTGTAGAACATGCCATTAGTAACCGCTAGTGTTAAAGCCCGTATCTCACTAATCGGCACAGGCTTGCGGGGGTAATGCCACGAGTGTTTTTTTGTTTTCCAACAGGATTCATTTAAGGTTGCAAAACGTGCAAAGATAGAACAAACCCTGATGTTAAACCAAAACTTGCTACTTCCACACATTCTGACTGCTCAATAGGCAGCTCACACGAGTCACACTGCAGTCTACTGGTTGCATCTCCTTTGACCAAGGCAGGGAGGAAGAGTTTTGGAGTCCTCAGTTCATATAAGAATGTTGAAATGTTACTGGAGGACATTATTGTGTAATTGCCACAAAATAATCTAGGTTTTATTTTGTAAATTTATACAGAAGAATTATTTTCCTTTTTTGTTACTGTAGCTATGTTTATTTTCATTCATTAGTATTTTCTAAATTTGAATAAAAAAAAAAAATCACAACAATCAAATTATGAATTCATATCGGGATTAATCGGTATCGAATCGTGACCTATGAATCGTAATGCGAATCGAATCGTCAGGTACTAGGCAATTCACACCCCTACTGAAAACGTCCTGATTACCAACCTCTTCTCAAAGATCTCCAGCGTGAGATGCAGAAGCTCTCTCTTGCTCTTTTCCCTCCTTTTGATCATCTCTAGGATAGTGACAGCCCGGCTCAGATCCCTGCGGAGTTTCAGCATCTTCTCGTAGGACGCCTCGTCATTCTTGCGGTTCTGTCAGCAGGTAAGAGACACTGAGTGAGTCTTGAGATGAAAATGCTTTCAAATGACACCAGGCAAGATGACCCACCTTCCTGGTTTGCATCTTCTCGGTACGCCTCCGGAAAGCCACGTACGGGTCGCTGGTGCTGGAGCCGTCGCGCTTCTCCTGCTTGATGATGTTGATGAGCGAGTGCGCCTTGCTGTTTTTCCTCTTACGGCTCCAGTAGTCAAACACCTCCTTGATGAGCTCGTCGTCCTCCTTGAGCAGCAGCTTGGCCTCGGGAAGACTCACCAGCTTAAAGGAAAATGCAATGTTTCCCCTCAGCCACTTCTGCATCAGGTGTAGTACAATGTCAGATGTGTTCAAGTCAACAAACCTGCTGTCCGCTGCCTTTCTCCAGCCGGTCGATCATCTCCTCAAACTGCAGTAGGCTTATCTCCATCTTCTTTTTCAACTTTGTGACAAAGGCGTCATCGTCCGAGTCCAGGTCGTAGTCTGGCTGCTCGGTGTCCAGGCTGAAAGCTGAAAGAGGAGGAAAGCATGGTTTAATGATTAACATACAAATATATGGACTAAAACCATGACCATATTGTGTAATGAGAAATTATAATGCCACTTGTACAAAAATGTTAACATTTAAATCTCTTTGCTCATCTCTTTGTCAGAAAGGTTAAACGAAAGGCAGAAAGTCCATTTAACCTGTGTATCCACCTGTTACCAATCATACAACAGAATAAGTAATTCATTAGACTATATAAACTTCAAGTTCAATTAAACAGGCTGAACATTCCACACTGGGAAAACTTGCAGAATGGAGAATCAAAGCCTAGTAATTTGATTATGTATATATATCATTGATAGTTGGAGACACAAATGGCCATATACATAGTGTTTTACAACAGTAATAAAAATAATAGAGCTGCACAATATATCCAACAAATACTGATATCAGGATATTGCCGCGCGCAATATCAAGTCTGAGATTTAGCCAGCCAGGTTAAGGAGCCAGCCAGACTCCTAATATGGGAAATTAAGGTAGCCCGATAATTTTCCAGGTAGCTCGACCTTCTGATCAGAAATATGGCCCTTTTATCCAAGTCGTACTGAATACTTCAACTGAAAAACAAGACATGTTAACAGCATCTCTTTTTATTTTATTTATTTTTTTACAAGAACAGAATAAATAAAAAAAATAAAAAAAAGATGCGCATATATACACATATACATATATACATATACACATATGCACACATATATATATACACATATATATACACACATATGCGCATATATACACATATACATATATACTAGGGGTGTTAAAAAAATCGATTCGGCGATATATCGCGATACTACATCGCGCGATTCTCGAATCGATTCAAAAAGGGCAGAATCGATTTTTTTTTTTTTTTTTTTTTAGGATTCACACCTTGAGCATGGAAGAATGTTATATGAACGGAACATTAAGCCTTAATATTTTATTTTAATGCTGTTCAAACATGAAACAGATTACAACCTCTATAAGACTGAAATTTCAGATAAATAAATAATACATTTTCATATAAATCTTACACTCTACAAGCTTACTGATTAGTATTTTCTAAATTTGAATGAAAAAAAAATCGCAACAATCGACTTATAAATTCGTATCGGGATTAATCGGTATCGAATCGAATCGTGACCTGTGAATCGTGATACGAATCGAATCGTCAGGTACTAGGCAATTCACACCCCTAATACATACATATATATACACATACATATACATACATATATATTAAGGGTGTCACGATTTCGATTTTTTATCGAAATCGATCGAAATTACGTCACGATTTCGAGCATCGAAATAGAAGAGAGGACACACGATTCGATGCCCCCCCCCGCGCCCGCCGCCACCGCCGCCACCGCCACCTCCCAGGAAAGCAAATGAGACGCAGCCATTCAGCTACTAGCTAACGGCACTTGTTAGCTGACTTCTCCTGCAGTCATGATGGCAAGCGCGGACAGACACAGCAATGGTGCTTCAAGCCGCTCCCGCTTCTCTCGTCACCAGTTTGGAAACATTTTGCGTTCCCGGTGAGTTATGTCGACAACGTTCACGTTGTCGATAAAAAGACCACAGTTGCAAGATATGCTATGTGCGCGTACTGTACTCGGCCACGGTGTTACGCCCGGCTCGTCAAGGGGAAGGGAAGTAACACAATAACAGAAAATATAGAGTAGATAAACACGGGTCGACTTTAACATCTGAGTAATTTTAATTGAAATTTCAGGCAGGGGTTTGACAAGGGAGTGAAAGTGGAAGGTGAACAAATAATAACCGCATTTGACAGAACTGACAGAACGGAGGAGAAACAATAACTAATAGGGGTATAATACACGGATACACAATAGCGTCGCGCTGGCACAGTCGTCCAATCGGAGTGTCGCGCTGGCACAGTCGTCCAATCGGAGTGTCGCGCTGGCACAGTCGTCCAATCGGAGTGTCGCGCTGGCACAGTCCTCCAATCAGAGTGTCGCGCTGGCGCATTCAAACTGAATGGCCCGAGCCGCCAGCCGTAACAACGGGAAACACGACAAACATGACGGGACATTTACGCAGGCATCACAAAGATTTAGATTTATCAAATTCAACTAGAAGTGGGAAAACAACGGTCCAACCAACTATTTCATCCTCATTTACAGTGAAACTTCCACACACTTCAGCTCGCGCGAAACGCCAGATCCATAGGTCTATTTATAGCAGCAGACCTGCAGCCTTGGAAAACGCTGGATTCAAACATTTAATTAGTGTACTTGAACCACGCTACAGTATGCCCAGCAACTGTAAATGTTGGGATATAGTTTGTTCAGGCTGTATTTGTTCCATGACTTTGGATACAATATATTTTTTGTTGTTGTTGCACATTGCACATTATTTTAAGAGGAACGCACAGCACACTGTTGTAACCAAAAACAGTCAATAGATGGCAGGCACCCACTGTGACTTTTTGTTTTTGTTTTTTTATTTTTTATTTTACACTTCAGTAAGAACAAGACGGTTAACTTTATATTGTAAATAAATTCTTTGAATTTGATCATTCCTGCCTAATGTCAATTATCATATATTACATAAATTTACACAAAAATAATATGGAAATTGCATCACCTATATGTAGCCGATCTTTTGAAATAAGATTTACTGTACAATGAATAGAACCAATGATCATAGACTAGCCTTAGCCTACAGAAGCATATGCCTCTGTGTTATAAAGTGGGGGAGCGGAGAAAAAAAAAAAAAAAAAAAAAATCGAAAAAAAAATCGAATCGTGACCCCAAAATCGAAATTTAAATCGAATCGTGGAGTTGGCGAATCGTGACACCCCTAATATATATACACATACATATATACATACATATATATACACATACATATATACATACATATATATACACATACATATATACATACATATATATACACATACATATATACATACATATATATACACATACATATATACATATACACATACATATATACACATACATATATACATATACACATACATATATACATATATATATTAGAGGTGGGAATCTTGGGGCACCTCACGATTCGATTGCGATTACGATTCAGAGGCGACGATTCGATTATAAAACGATTATTGATTTCCCCCCAGGCAGCAGAAAAAAAAACAATGTATTTTGGCGCTTTTAATGTTTCGTACATTAGTTACAAAAATAGTACAAAAGTCCTCTCAGGCCTAAATAAACTACTATTTCAGTATCAAGTTAACAGTTCAAAACAGTAAATCAAATACTCAAGTCCTCATTCTGTAACAACAGCTTTTAAGTATATTCAGTCTTCAACAGAATAAAACATAGCATTGAGCAAAAATATATTATTTTTATCCACTCAAAAGTGCACTGAGGTATAAATGAAAGACAATGTGAACTACTACTTCAATACAAATGCCTAAAAAAAAAAAAAAAGTGCTTTCCTGCTTTTTAAGTTGTGTAAAGATGAACATGTAAACATTAAAGTTTCTCAGAGGTACAAAAAAAAAAAAAAACCTCAAGTGCTTTTCTGCTTTTTAACTTGTGTAAACATGAACGTGTAAACATTAATGGGATCGTTCGGCTTTTTTAACATGAATCTCAATTTGATCCTCACCTCCCGTGTGTGCGATCAGCGCTGACTTCGGCGTTGGACGAGAGGAAAATAGTCCAGCAAGCTGGCTGGGGTCTCGGAAATAAAGCGTTTTTCTTCTAAAAACTATTTGTTTTCAAAAGCGTGATACATTTCCACCACAATACTCTTTTCTGAATAAAGTCAGACGCCATTACCGCCAGCCACTACTTTTCTGTTCGTTCGTTCGTATCACTGCGCGGCGCCCTGTAGAACGCTAACCGACGCACTGCAGCCAGCTAGCTGATACTTCCGCCTGAAGTTGTTTGCCTTTTCGGAGCAGGTCTGATCTCACGAAGAGGTGGGTTGGTCAGCTCAGCCATGCTTGTTGTTGTTTTGAATCTCGAGGCGTGAGTTGTGGATGTGTACTCTCGGTCCGTCCCAAAAAGCGTCCCGAAGACCGCGCGCGCTACTGCGTTTCAGTTCCGCGTACTTTTCGCTCGTTTCGCTTCCCTTGGCATATTTATATAATCGGAATTTGGACATTTGTGAATCGTTCTCGATTGTTGCACGGCCGAATCGTGAATAATCTAAGAATCGGAAATTTTGCACACCTCTAATATATATACATATATACATATACATACATACACATATATATACATACATATATACATACATACATACATACATATTAGGGGTGTCACGATTCGCCAACTCCACGATTCGATTTAAATTTCGATTTTGGGGTCACGATTCGATTTTTTTTTCGATTTTTTATTATTTATTTTTTTTTCCGCTCCCCCACTTTATAACACAGAGGCATATGCTTCTGTAGGCTAAGGCTAGTCTATGATCATTGGTTCTATTCATTGTACAGTAAATCTTATTTCAAAAGATCGGCTACATATAGGTGATGCAATTTCCATATTATTTTTGTGTAAATTTATGTAATATATGATAATTGACATTAGGCAGGAATGATCAAATTCAAAGAATTTATTTACAATATAAAGTTAACCGTCTTGTTCTTACTGAAGTGTAAAATAAAAAATAAAAAAACAAAAACAAAAAGTCACAGTGGGTGCCTGCCATCTATTGACTGTTTTTGGTTACAACAGTGTGCTGTGCGTTCCTCTTAAAATAATGTGCAATGTGCAACAACAACAAAAAATATATTGTATCCAAAGTCATGGAACAAATACAGCCTGAACAAACTATATCCCAACATTTACAGTTGCTGGGCATACTGTAGTGTGGTTCAAGTACACTAATTAAATGTTTGAATCCAGCGTTTTCCAAGGCTGCAGGTCTGCTGCTATAAATAGACCTATGGATCTGGCGTTTCGCGCGAGCTGAAGTGTGTGGAAGTTTCACTGTAAATGAGGATGAAATAGTTGGTTGGACCGTTGTTTTCCCACTTCTAGTTGAATTTGATAAATCTAAATCTTTGTGATGCCTGCGTAAATGTCCCGTCATGTTTGTCGTGTTTCCCGTTGTTACGGCTGGCGGCTCGGGCCCGCCGCCGGCTCCGCTCCCCTAGTATGTATGTGTGTGTTTGTGTCGGCTGGTGCCCGTATAATGGTACTTCAGTTTGAATGCGCCAGCGCGACACTCTGATTGGAGGACTGTGCCAGCGCGACACTCCGATTGGACGACTGTGCCAGCGCGACACTCCGATTGGACGACTGTGCCAGCGCGACGCTATTGTGTATCCGTGTATTATACCCCTATTGGTTATTGTTGTTTCTCCTCCGTTCTGTCAGTTCTGTCAAATGCGGTTATTATTTGTTCACCTTCCACTTTCACTCCCTTGTCAAACCCCTGCCTGAAATTTCAATTAAAACTACTCAGATGTTAAAGTCGACCCGTGTTTATCTACTCTATATTTTCTGTTATTGTGTTACTTCCCTTCCCCTTGACGAGCCGGGCGTAACACCGTGGCCGAGTACAGTACGCGCACATAACATATCTTGCAACTGTGGTCTTTTTATCGACAACGTGAACGTTGTCGACATAACTCACCGGGAACGCAAAATGTTTCCAAACTGGTGACGAGAGAAGCGGGAGCGGCTTGAAGCACCATTGCTGTGTCTGTCCGCGCTTGCCATCATGACTGCAGGAGAAGTCAGCTAACAAGTGCCGTTAGCTAGTAGCTGAATGGCTGCGTCTCATTTGCTTTCCTGGGAGGTGGCGGTGGCGGCGGTGGCGGCGGGCGCGGGGGGGGGGCATCGAATCGTGTGTCCTCTCTTCTATTTCGATGCTCGAAATCGTGACGTAATTTCGATCGATTTCGATAAAAAATCGAAATCGTGACACCCTTAATACATATACATACATACATACATATACATACATACATATATACTAGGGGTGTGAATTGCCTAGTACCTGACGATTCGATTCGTATCACGATTCACAGGTCACGATTCGATTCGATACCGATTAATCCCGATACGAATTTATAAGTCGATTGTTTTCATTCAAATTTAGAAAATACTAATCAGTAAGCTTGTAGAGTGTAAGATTTATATGAAAATGTATTATTTATCTGAAATTTCAGTCTTATAGAGGTTGTAATCTGTTTCATGTTTGAACAGCATTAAAATAAAATATTAAGGCTTAATGTTCCGTTCATATAACATTCTTCCATGCTCAAGGTGTGAATCCTAACCCAAAGTCAGACGTTTTGTTGAATATTTTTCCATTAAAAATGGAAGTTTAAAAATTGATTCACACACACACAAAAAAAAAAGGCAATGATGATAAGACGTTGAATCGGTAAGACTACCGAATGAACAATTCTGAGCTCTAAAAAAAAAAAAAAAAAAGATATTTTTTTTATTGAATCGATTCGAGAATCGCGCGATGTAGTATCGCCGAATAGATTTTTTTTAACACCCCTAATATACATATATATACATACATATATATACATACATATATACCTACATATATACATACATATACACATACATATACACATACATATACCTACATATACACATACATATACATACATATACACATACATACATATACACACACACACATATATACATACACATACACACATATATACATACACTAGGGGTGTTAAAAAAAATCGATTCGGCGATATATCGCGATACTACATCGCGTGATTCTCGAATCGATTCAAAAAGGGCAGAATCGATTTTTTTTTTTTTTTTTAGGATTCACACCTTGAGCATGGAAGAATGTTATATGAACGGAACATTAAGCCTTAATATTTTATTTTAATGCTGTTCAAACATGAAACAGATTACAACCTCTATAAGACTGAAATTTCAGATAAATAAATAATACATTTTCATATAAATCTCACACTACAAGCTTACTGATTAGTATTTTCTAAATTTGAATGAAAAAAAAATCGCAACAATCGACTTATAAATTCGTATCGGGATTAATCGGAATCGAATCGTGACCTGTGAATCGTGATACGAATCGAATCGTCAGGTACTAGGCAATTCATGATATTTCAAAGAAATTTGTGGCGACGATATTGGTAATAATTACTGAACAATAGATTTGTGATTGACACTTCAGAATAATAGCACTTTTATTGCAGCAACAATATTTAAGCCACCTTTTCTTTCAGAATTGAAATGTAAAGAAAGTGCAAATATACCAACTGTAATGGAATAAAATGGAAATAAAAACAGGCCAGATAGTGTTTACCCTGCGAATTGCAACATAACTGCTTAAAGGACATTTACTTAGCAAATACAATGAAAGCACATACCTTCAGAAGTCAGTGGCAAATTGCATGAGTTAAAAAAGCTCACTATTTTCTCCTGTGTGGTTGGGGTTGGGGGGGGGGGGAGAAAAAAAAAATCGCTGATCGTTATGCTGTGTACATCGCAGGCAAGTGTATCGTTTAAAAAATGTTTTCCCTCTGCGATTGTTTAGGCAGTGGTTATTTTAGCTGCAATCTCCTCGAGCGTTATTTTGCCGTGAATGGCTCTGGTTGTTTAATTAGAGGAGCGAGAAAATGCCGCGTTTCCTTGTAGACATTACTAGTGGGTTTGAATAACACAAATGTGCACTTTTAGGGCGCTGCGCGATAGAAACATGCACGCCTTCTCGTTGAGAGCATATCAGCTTAGCGGTCGATTAGAATGACAAACTCAGGTGAATTAGATGTCGAATTACCAGTCACGGGAAAATAAACACCGCTGATTTTTGATCTTGGCCAAACGATACGCAACCGCTTCAGTATTAACCAACCACCGTCTATTTTTGTTTTGTTTTGTTTTCATAAGGAGCGTGTCGAATCAAGAGTGCTCCAGGAATTAATGAACAAAACAGCCTCCACACGACGAAGCTCACTCCCACTTTGTCGAAGACGTGACAGAACTGAGCTCTTGCAGCCTCACACACTCCTACATTGTTTTTTCTGCAGCAGCGAACGACGCGTGTATGTCCAAGTTGACACGAAGACGTATAACGTTACGCATTACGTCATCACGTCAATTTAGCGATATGTCAAATTTTTATCACCTAAAAAAAAATATACCGGTCAAACACATTTCACCGGGAGTTAGCTTAGCGCTTTCACAGCAACGTAGGCAAACATTTTCCATGTTTCTACTCACAGTGACAGACTAACCCTCGATGGTGAATTAGCGGTCACAAACACGGCTTGAATCGCAAAGCCACGTCATCTTGGTCACGAAAGAAGAGCTTATTCCCCTCGGTGTAAAAATAAATAAATAAATAAATGAATGAATGAATGAATGAATCAATCAATCAATCAATCAAGTCGGCGTGGCAAAATAACACTCGGTGATCAGTTGCTGGTCACGGCAAAAAACAACCAAACCACCACCATCTGTGTTTTAATGACCATACAACACTAAAATGAAGGGAAGGGCATGAACCGTGTGTGTGGGTGTGCGCTGCAGTTAGACTGTAAATTGAAGACTATTATTGTACAGGAAATATAAGGAACAATGGGTTTTATATCCAGATTATCCACTCAATTCGACACATGTTCAACATTTGCGGCATCAAAACTTAGAAGAAAAAAATAAAAAATAAAGAAAAAAATAAAAAAGAAAAGAAAAAAAGAAAAAAATAAATAAAATGAAAAAAAAAATAAAATAAGTCGACTAGTCATTAAAAATATGACAAGTTGAGTCGATTTTTAAAAAAAGTCGCTAGTGACAGCCCAACAAATCACCCACAGGTAATACTATTTAAACAACACATTAACAATGAAAAACAGCCGAACTTTTCATTGGGATAGACCCAGCCCCCAGCATTTGCTACTTACGCTGTAGGTGAATGAGCTGCTTTGGCATCTTGTAATCTCCGGGGTATAATGATTCATAGTAGGTAATGTTGCTCTCTGCCTCTGGGACCGGGATGACCATGTTGTCCCGCTTCTCGCCATAGACCTGCTGTGCCGAGATGGCCCGTTGAAGGTGGTGTTCCTACACACAGACGGAATTGTGTTACTTAGCATCACTTCCAGATCTGTTGTCACACTCGACAGACGCTTACTGCCTCAGCAGCAAGTATACACAAACACACACATTATATGGAGGACCAAAAATGCCAAAATTCAAAATAAATAAATGACTAAATTAAAAAAATGACAAAGTGAAAAAAAAATGGATATAAAAATAAAATTCGAAAATTATAAATGGAAATAAAAAGAGCAAAAAAATATAAATTTCTATTTAATTTTTGAATTGTACTTTTTCTATCGTTTTTATTTTCACTTTTAGTCATTTATTTATTTTGTCATTAATTTATTTATTTAGTCATTCATTTATTTATTTAGTCATGTGTTTATTTTTAATTTTGGCTGTACTGCCAAGTCGAAATATTATTCAAATGAGGGAGCCGTCCTAAGCGTGTCTTGGGTTGGACTCGGCTGTTGCAAACTGCGTGTCATTGGTCGAGTGTGCAGCTCGGTGAACAAGGAAGTCTCGCCGGCTTGCAATGGAGAGCTCCCAGCAGTCTGTGACCACCCTGGTCATTTTTACAGCAACTCAACCAGCCAACCCAATTAGCGGCCCGCGGGTCAGATCCGGCCCACGAGACTAGCGCCCCATGCCTACAATACGCACCTTAAAGTTGTGCGCTTGGGTCGGTTGTAGATTGCTGTCGTTGACAGTGTCTGCTCGGGATACTCCGATTGATCAGCCATGAAAAAGTACGTGATTGGAATATTTGGTCAAAGCCTTTTATTCCCCATCAAAATTCCAATCACCCGCTGCGGCAACTCTGCCCTCAACCTCGCTTCATGGTGAGCAGGCAGGCCCACACGCACGCAGCATCACATATAAACACACGTCAGTGGTGTGGAGATTCTCCGATATCATCGAGAGCGATGTAAAGTTTGCCACCTGCAATGTATGCCACAAAAAGGTACCTCACGGGGGGAGCACGGTTAAAAGTTTCAACACCACTAATTTAATCCGGCATTTGGAAGAGCAAACATTGAGAGGAGTATGGTAAATTTACGAGGCTCACTGAGTTGAGTAAAGTAAAAGCCCCAGCCCACGCTGACCAAAAGACCCAAAAGAAACACAAATAACCCAGAAAATAATTTTATTTATCAGACTCGATGACCAGCCATTCTCAGTGATGGACGTTATTTGATTCAGTCGTCTGCTGGCTGATTTGGAGCTTCGCTGCGTGATACCAGGATGCAAATATTTCACAGATGTCGCTCTGCCTGAGCTCTACCACAGTGTATTCTGTCAAATTGAACATCTCCTTAAAGAAGCCCTATCGTCCAGGGTAAGTTTTACGAGCGATATATGGAACTCTGATGTCAGTCCTGTCGAGACCGCTGATTATTTCAAATCTGTTGAAGCAATAAAGATGGCAAATTTAACATTTTCTGTTATTTTTTGACTGAGTAGTTGATGCATTGTGCCAAAAAGTTTTGAATTCTCTTGAAAAAGTAAATGTTGCTTTTGTCTAAAATTAAGGTAATGATCGCTGTCTATCTGTATCATCAGCATAAAATCTAGGGGTGGGACAAAAAAAACGATTCGACTGGATCATCGTTCGTCAAGAGGAGCTAAACGACCGTATCGGTAGCAGACTCGTTAATCGATACAAAATCCGCCGGGAATCCTTAGATACATTGCTTGGAAAGCTGTGGACCAGATATCGCGTGGCTGTGAACCGGTTGCGAGTGGGGCTTTATGGTTTTCATAACAATAACAAGAGTTTTGCGCCATGCTCTACTTGTTTTGTTTACGTTTCAGTAGCATCATTATTCAAGCTACTTCCGTGTTTACAGACAGCTAGCAAAGTAGCGCTCAGAGACGCTTCATTCCCCGGATGTTGTAAACATAATGCAAAGACGTTACGCACCTTTTGGGGGGCCGCCCACCGTCAACGCCGGGCTCGCGCACACACACACACACACACACACAAAACGCACACACGAAATCGAGGTGCTTATAAATAAATACACATCATCTAACCTTGAGCGGCTCGCTTCTGTTTACGCTCGTTGTTTTGGGGTCCTTCGTTTGGTGGCTGGCGCGCTTGCTGATGACGTCACCCTACTATAGCGAAGCTGCGGTATGTGACATCATCGGTAGGTGCACAGGAGCCCGCAACAGCCGTACAGGCAGTCCACATCGCCGCCTGTTTTTTTTTCCCCGTTTCTTTTCACTCACACAAACATGCACAGAAATTAATGAACAAATTAATTCATTAATCTGATGTGAATCGCGCACAAGTTTGAAAGCAAACGCAGGAGCGGAGCTCCGCCGTAACGTCTCCGTGTTAGCCTGACGCAGAAGTATACTGAAGCCTTTACACGGTCTCCCAGGCGGCGAAGACAACCCATGCCAACCGGCAGCGAAGGAAAGTGAGGCTTCCAAATCACCGGGAGCCCCACATCAGCTACTTTGGCCAAACGGTACGCTGCCTACTCGCGGACATTGTCTGCTCCAGAAGACCCCAGAAAAGGGACTCATGTTCGGCTTTTACAAGAGCGACGTAGAGCAAAGTAAAAGCGTGTGCAAGGTTTGCCGAACAGCTATTAAAACGGAAAAATAGCAGGCAGCGCAACTAACCTCTTCCAGCACTTGCGCCAAATGCATCCGAAAGAATGGGAGGAATGCTCACGTCTTCGAGAGTGCGGCGTGGCTAACGCTAGCAAAGATAAGTTACACGCACACCATGAAACAACAAACGAGCTGTATTTAGTACCGGGGGAAACATTGTGACATGCACCAGAGCTTGTCTTTTGCCAGAGTCAGTTGAAAGGCTAGTTTTGCTTGTAAGGAATTTGAGTTTATTACAATAAAAGGTGGTGTTGATTATTTTTACGCTGTTGACCTTGAAGTTCTGTTATATACAAATGTTATTGAGAGTTGAGTTGTATATTTGCAGAATACTGGATGTGTGGTTTACAATACCTGAGAATATTACAATTGAATCAAGCCTATACAGTCCAAATCTAGTCTCTCCAACAGTGTTTCCTTCAACACTGATTGATCACTCTGATAGAGGGAGAGTGAAATAAACTTGTGTTTTGCTGGGAAGCATGTTGACGGGATGGTGAGAGAATAGTGTGCCCATATACACACGTGTCTGCAAGTGTAAAACACAAACTGCAGAAACTGGCAGCGGTCGACCGCAACAATGTCTGTTTAACCAAGTTACTCTTACTATTATAATAACCAAATTATTTTACTCTACCTTTTCCTGCATTGATTGAGACATCCTAAGTGGCAGTAAACTACCGTATTTTACGCACTATAAGTCGCACCGCATTATAAGGAGCACCTTCAATGAATGACATATTTTAAAACTTTTTCCATATAAAAGGCGCTACAGTAGAGGCTGGGGTTATGTTGTGCATCTATTAGATGGTGCTGTGCTAAAGGGAATGTTAACAAAACAGTCAAGATAGGTCAGTCAAGCTTTATTAATAGATTACAAACCAGCTTTCTGACAACTCCATTCACTCCCCAAACGAATAAACAGCTGTTTTATTATTTTCTCTGAGGTAAAGTACTAGTATTAGCTAGCGATCCAAGATGGCGGGATCTTCTGCGCATGCTTGTCACAGATCGTGCAGGGTCACCGATAGCATCTTGTCAGCGAGACGTGTTGCGGCTCAATATTGATCCAGATATAAGGCACTGGATTATAAGGCACATGGTCATCTTTTGAAAAAAATTAAGGCTTTTAGGTGCGCCTTATAGTGCGGAAAATACGGTACATGAAGTGTGTCCTGAAGCTGTCTTTGACAGTTCTCTTGTGGCGAGTAGCATGATATTGCTGTTCTAGACGCAAGATCATAAGATTATACATACTGTCTATATGGTAACAATTAATGTTCTTCCGATACAGATACTGGTATCGGCAAAGGTGCCAATACTCCGTTAAAACAGTGGTCTCGGTATCGGTGACTACTCACAAGTAATATACCGATACCATTAATTCCAACGCTAATATAGGATGCTTGATGCAGCATCTTGTGCCTTGCTCGTGTACGACATTCACTGATATGTGACATGCTCACTGCATGCCGATCTAAGATATCCTATTGGCCCTTGAATGCTCTGAACCAGAAAAAAGAAAATCGTTTGAATCGCGAATCGGAAAACGATTCTGAATCGAATCGTAGACCCAAAAATCGTAATTGAATCGAATCGTGAGATAGTCAAAGATTCCCAGCCCGACTAGTAACAATAATCATAATGAGAATAAGGTCTACACGAACTGCATGGTGTTCAGGGATGAATAGTTTTTCTCATGGCATTTTTTTTTCTGTAATAATGCCACAGTTGATGCACATTTTGAATGACAGGGTTCCTGCTATCACTTTAAAATATAAAAATATAACATTTAGATAATAAAACTACAAGTATCCCAAATGCTATAAAAAGGTAATGTCATGTTGCCCCCACATTTAACTCCGCCCACCATCAACGTCTTATTGCACATGGAAGGATGTAAAATGAAAACTGCAGTGAGAATCCAATGTAAAGAAGTGTTAGGGTTTGCATTTTTCAAAAATTTGATGCCAACATTTTAACTTTTACTGCAAATGAATATCGGCTTCAAATATCGGTTATCAGCCTCCTTGACTACCGATAATTGGTATCGGTATATCTATACCGATTACCCACTACTACCGCTACTAATGTCAACAAGCAATCACGGCATTTTCTCGCTCCTCTAATTAACCAATCAGAGACATTCACGGCAAAATAACGCTTGCAGGAGTGTTGTTGGCTGCGACAAAAATAAGCACTGCCTAAACAATCAGAGGGAAAACATTTTAACAATACAGGGAAAACATTTTAACAATACATTTGCCTGCGATGTACAAAGCATGACGCCACAAACTGGCTGCTACCGTGTCATTGGCGACCCCCCCCATACAACACGAGGATCAACCACACGAGAACATAATGGACTTTGACTCATGCAATTTGCCACAGATTTATGAAGGTATGTGCTTTCATGCTTTCATTGTATTTTGCTAAGTAAATGTGCTTTAAGCAGTTATGTTACAATTCGCAGGGTAAACAAAAACCATTTCCATTTTATTCCATTACAGTTGCATTTCAATTGTGGGGAAAAAAGAGGTGGCTTAAATATTGTTGCTGCAATAACAGTGCTATTATTCCTTAGTGTCAATCACAAATCTATCGTAATTATTACCAATATCGTCAAAAATATCGTCTCCACAGATTTCTTTGAAATATCGTGATAAATGTTTTAGGCCATATCATCCACCCCTACTGTACACAAAGACCAAGATCCCCGTTTTGTACTCACATCTTGGAAACAAAAAGCATGAGCATTATATGACAGGACCTTGGCACAAAGGCCAAACAAATGGTAGTAATAGGACATCCATTATCTGAACCGCTTATTCCTCATATGTACCTTAAATTCTTGAATGCTTCATTTATGTAAAACAAGCCAAATTAAATCAAATTAAAACAAAGAAAGTCGTTAACTGAAACATCTACAAAACTAAGTGAATTCCCACCATCGTTTTAGTGAAACTGTGATGTGGATTGAAAGTAAATTATTTTGCCCAAATCCATGTTGGGTGTGTACACTGTAGGGCTGTCACTGACTTTTTTTTTTTTTTTTTTTTTTTTTTTTTTTTAAATCGACTCGACTTCTCCTATTTTTAATGACTAATCGACTTATTATTATTAATTTTTTTATATTATTTTTTTTATGTTTATTTATTTTTTAGATTTCAGGCCGCAAATGTTGAACACGTGTTGAATTGAGTGGATAATCTGTATATAAAAACCATTGTTCCTTATATTTCCTGTACAATAATAGTCTTCAATTTAGTCTAACTGCGGCGCGCCCGCACGCACGCACATACAACTTCTTCATGCTCTTCCCTTCATTTCAGTGTTGTATGGTCATGAAAACACAGGCGATGGTGGTTGCTTTGTTTATTAGTTGTTTGCCGTGACCAGCAACTGATCACCAAGTGTTATTTTGTCACGCCGATGGGATTTTTTTTTTTTTTGCCACGCCGAGGGTATTTATTCATTTATTTTATTTTAACGCCGAGGGGAACAAGCTCTTCTTTCGCGACCAAGATGACGTGACTTTGCGATTCAAGCCGTGTTTGTAAGAGGGGTTATTCTGTCACGGACCGGTGAGTGGAAAAATGGAAAAACTTTGCCTACGTAGCCGTGAAACGCTAAGTTAACTCCCAGTGAAATGTGTTTGACTCGACAAAACGGCCACCACGACGCCGCAGCGAACTGTGTCGTGCACATTTGTGTTATTCATATACGCTTGTGAATGTCTATAAGCAATCGTGGTATTCACGGCAGGCCAAGAATTTTCGTTCCGAGTGGTCACGGCAAAATAACGCTCGCAGGAGATTTGCCGGTCGCAGCAAAATAAATAACTGCTGACTAATAGAAAGTGACAGTCACACAATTAAGCAGCTGCCAAGCGCCACACGAGGGAGCGAACTAAATGACAATATTACAAGCATTTCTGTAACATTATTGTCGTGTTTACCTTTGTCCATCCGTAACGCGCTGAATCCATGTTATTGCTCCGGTATCTATTAGGGGTGTGAATTGCCTAGTACCTGACGATTCGATCCGTATCCCGATTCATAGGTCACGATTCGATACCGATTAATCCCGATATGAATTTACAAGTGGATTGTTGTGATTTTTTTAACTCAGATTTTGGAAATATCATTCAGTAAACTTATACATGTACACTGTAAGATTTGTATGAAAATTTATTATTTATTGATCTGAAACTTCAGTCTTATAACTGTAAGCTACTGTATTTAACAAACAGGTTGTAACATTTTTCATGTTTGAACAGCGTTGAAATAAAATATTAAAACTTAATGTTCTATTAATATAAAATTCTTCCATGCTTAAGGTGTGAAAGTTAGACGTTTTGTTGAATATTTTTTCCATCAAAAATGGAGAATTGCGTGCTGTAGTATCGCGATATATTGCCGAATCGATTTTTTTTTAACACCCCTAGTATCTATGAACCGTGGCGTCGATTTGGCCGTCCCATTCACTCGGCAGTCATGCGGCTGTACTGATCCATGAGCGTTTAAAAGTCCTGGTGTATCTTTGCAGCTTTTACAGACTTTTTGAGGGTCGTTGTTCACCTCACCAACCAAGCTTTGCAGTAATAACGTGCATGGTGGCTTGGTGACTCCGATTCAAAGTCGTGCTCTCTTCCTCTCCCAAATGTTTAGAAGAGCCTGTACCTCTGTCCTCTCATCCATTCGCATTTCCTCCATTTTAAAACAGTACAACCAATGAGGACATAATCTTAACTAATAAATATTGTAAATAGCTGCTTCACACAACTGGGAATGCTTCATTATGGAGGACTTTTTTTTTCGTTTGCAAAAAGCGCATGCCACGGCAACAGCGTACGACGTAATAAAAAGGTTTCAATAACTTTTCATCGTCAACATCTTAAGATGAATCACACCAAGTTTGAAGATGATCGGATGAACTCTGTAGGAGGAGTTAGTTAAAATGAGACCCCTATGAAATGGCCCAAAAAATGGCCACACGTTCCAAAGTAAATCAAAATGGCGGACTTCCTGTTAGGTTTAGCATATGGTTCAAAAAGAGTTTTTTGTACCTCGAGGGCTGTTACATATGTCCTCAAATTTTGGTAACACTAGGTGAAACGTACAGCCGGGAATGCTTCATCAAGTAAGAATTTTGAAACTCTAAATTTGATGCCTCGCCCCCGTCATATAGTATGTCAAAAACTTTTGATTTTTTACCATGATGTTGTCCCAGGTGTTGAGATGGTACAGCCCAAGTTTGAAGTCAATCGGGCAAATATTACTCTGTCCGCCTTCTTCTCACTGAAGTTTGCAACACTGCGCGGCGGCATAAAAGGTCCGTGTGAAACATGGACGGTGACAGCGCAAACATGGTTCTGGGCGGAGCGTCGACTTAAATTTTTCCAGTCGACCTATTTTTAAAGTCGACCTAGTCGACTTGGTCGACTTTTTTTCCCCAGCCCGAGTACACTGCCTTATTTCTTTAAGTACAGCTTGTCAGTTTTCCATGTACCAACTAGGGCTGTGAATCTTTGTCTCACGATTCGATTACGATATTTGGGCCTACGATTCGATTCAGAATTGATTCAAACGCTTTTCGATTCAAAATTATTTGACTGACAAATGATTTCTGCTTCAATTTACAGATATGCACAACATTGTCATGATCTACTCCAGTCTGCTTTGCAAGACAAAATGACAGAGACATTAAAGTGTTTTTTGTTTTTGTTTAAATATTTATTCATTTTGTATTGTAAGTGCCTTTTCCCACAAAAAAAAAAGCATGTGGGCTACAACTGCCTTTTCCCCTTCTTCTTCATTTCTAATTTAAATAAAATTGATTTTTGGATATTAATATCGATTCGATTTGATTAACTCATTCACTGCCAGTCATTATAGAATTTTTTTACATTTCCAATACTCGCGTGATATTACATTCAATAATTATATATAAACCGAATCTACCAAATAACAGAATAGACTCCCTACTTTTTGTCCCGTCCCGTTCTTTTATAATTGACAGCAGAAAAATGTAGGTTTGCCAAAATACAGCCATTTCTCCCATGGACTCTGAAACTGTGTTTATTTCCTATAAAATGGGGCAATGATGTCATCTACCGGTGGTTGGGCATCAGTAAAGTTGTTTCCAAGTTTGATATTTACAGTGGAGCATGCTCAGATTCGCCCCCATTTAGCACCGCTCTAAAAAATACAATTGACAAGTATACTTGTCAAAGGCAGTGAATGAGTTAATAAATTAGAATCTCAATTCTTTTATGAATCGATTTTTTGGCACACCCCTAGTACCAACCCATGCAACCTGTCGAAAAACAATGTCAACTGTGAAAGACCCATTTTCCACAATGACATGCTCCAGATTCCAGCGAAGTCAAGGCCAGTGGGTGTGCGTGTGCGTCAGATGCCTGTAGGCCGTCAGGTCACACACGTTTTCGTTCAGTTTCGCTCCACTACCAGGGGCACTAAATAATCTTTACTTCATAAAATAGATTTATTAGTAGTAAGTAAGAATCCGTGGAGTTCACCCTCTGAAAACCTGCCAATTTTGTATTTTCGGTGGTGAAACCCCGGCACTATTTTGCGATGAGGCGCAGTGATCTCCGGTGTGGGCGTAGTGCCATTAGGTCGGTAGTGGTGTGATTTAGGTCACATGAGCCAATCAGGTAGCTGCTGCTTTCTCCTCACCATAGCAACCGCATATCAAAAATGGCGACAACGTCGGAGAGCGAAGAAGAGCGAAAGGAGAAAAAAGTTAAAAAGAAAGTGGTGAAAAAACTTCGTTCCCGTTCAGGTTTGCCCATCGCTTCAGCTGGCCCCGTCCTTCCAGCCATCTGCATCATTTGTAAAAATAAATTTCAAAGTATACTCGTCTGGGATCGGAAGGAACACGGAAGAGGGATCATCTCGCCAAAGCAGAAACATTGTCAGCAGGTATGTGCTACACACACGCGTGCCCATTTCTGTTATTAATGTGACCGATATTTTGTATAGGGCTGAAAATAATTTGTTGCTAGGTTAAGTTTTAAGGCTATAGTTTATTAAAAAGGCGAGCTGCTGAATGATTTATCGAGTGAATCCAACAGTGGTTACCAAACTCGAGTTACCTATGCCCATCAGAGTCATAATATAGTCACAGCTACACACTCCCTTTTCCCCAAACTCTCTCTCATCAACCTCAACAAACACTTTACTTTACTTAAATCTGTGATGTGCATATACTGTAAAGAGGTGATGTGACAATAACACTTATAATGTAATTCTTTTTTGTCTAAAGGCGGGTTGCTGCAGGCAGCTGAGATGAAGAAAGACTGTTCCATTCTTCTGCATATTCAAGACAAAAGAGTGTGTCACAATGGAGGTGCAGTTTTGTTTCAGAGATTACACAAGGTTCTTAAAGTCAACAGAAACAGCAACCAGGGACGAACAAATGTGAGTTGTTTCATTGCACTATTTCATTGTCACTTTGCTAAAATTACACATTTCAAAAGTAAAGCATTGGTCAGCAATATGTCACTTGTATTCTGTTTACATTTCGAGACAGCATTAATTAGAAAGCATGACTCTGCACATGTTAAGTGAGTGTAGGTGTGTTTCAGACAACCCTATGCTGAGAGCTACAAACTCTTTTGTGAACAAGTAATCCGTCAAAGGATTATAGTTGACAAAGATGTGATGAGAATGGACAAGCTAAGAGGTTTGTGAACAGTGTTAAGAAACACGGGGATCTTGATGCTTCAGACTACAGGTAACATAAATCTTCACATTGAAACACATTTATGAAATCTATGGGGAGAGATTTGTCTAAAATCTCACTGTTTCAGAGAAAAATAGTTTGCTGACAAGCTCAATTTAAGTTAAAAATAAATAAATAAATAAAATTGATTCTCTAAAAATGAAAACCAGTTGGTTGTTAATTATTATATGCAAATGTGTTTTTTTGTCTTCTGTATTTATAATTGTTCTTTGACCAAGAAAGTATATAGGCCTATAGGTATATTTTTATTTCTATCCAAATATACGATTATTCACTAGAATTTTCAGTAGGATATCCGAATACCAAAATATTCGATAGCTGCAGAACTAATAATACTAATTTTGAGTTGTGGCACGCCCACACGAGTTATTTTACCACACACCATGTCAAAACTAGCTTACTGCACACACTGCACCCCAACGTAAAATTTTTGCTAACGTCATAATAATAATAAAAATAATAACAATAACAACAACAATAATAATTATATATATTATAAATTTTGTTGGATCCAAAAGCAACTTACATAATTATAGTTTCATATGATTGTAATGGTCTTATTTTCAAATGTTTAAATATTTTCTTGATTTGAACAAAATATAATTGTTTTGAATAATCTTGATTTCAATTATTACCAAAATAATGGTGATGATTACTTTTTTCCATAATAGTGCAGCCCTAATGTGATGTGAATATGTGTATCTTGTGCTCATCTTTCCCTTCAATTTTCTATTTCAGGCAGTATATACTGAAACGAAGATTGAGGTGTGATTTCCCCAAGCTGGTTTTTCACACCCCTTTCCAGCAACAACTCTGCAATGGTTTTTGTAGAGACATTATCAACAACTGACAAACTTTTAGACAGGGTACCTCACTCATCAGATACATCAACTACCGAGTCTACTGACGTAAGCCAAGAAAGTGACACTAACACATAGCTGGTAAAACATCAGGTTGTAAAATCACAGGGCATACGAGGACACTTTACAGTGCAGGGCTGTAAAATCTATGTAAAATTTGCCATTTTGTTTGTTTCATTATCAAGATGTTAACTCTCCATTTTAACACTTTTCAAGCAAAAATAAAAATGTCTGTATTCCATTTTTCCACAACACAGACCTTTGTTAAATTGGTCTGCCAAAAAAAAAAAGAGAGCTGTTCCAATGAAGTTCCAAAGGTTTTATTGTGAATGCACATTTGATTTTTATTTTATTAGGGCCCGAGCAGCGACCGCTGCGAGGTCCCTATTGTTTTTGTAAAAATTATTATTATTATTATTATTATTATTATTATTCTTCTTCTTTATTCTCCGCAAACGATCGCGATTTTGGGTACCTAAACATTCACGAAAACTCACCGAACTTTGCGCACTCTTCGGGCCCGGCGAAAAATTTGATATTATGAAGTCGTCATAACAACGCGACTCTATAGCGCCCCCTAGCGTAGAAAAATAAAAACCAAGCCCGGCACGTTTGAGCTAGAGCAACAAAAATTGGCAGGCACGTGTAGCACCCCGAGACGCACAAAAAAAAGTCTATTGGGACCATGTAGCTAAAATGTACAGGAAATGAGCTATGAATTTTTTAATGTCCAATTTTGGCCTATTTTGGCACATTCACTGTGGTCATGCTTTTTCCCCCTTTGCAAACATTTTTCATCCAGTTGACTTCAAAATTGGCATTTATCATCTCAAGACCTGAGACAACAACTGGGCAAAAAACCTTGACTTTTTGAAATACTATATGACGGGGGCGGGGCATCAAATATTGCCTTGAAAATTTCATTTGTCCAGAAAGAGCAAATGCTTAATAACTCCCATGTTCAAGCTCCGAAAAATCTCAAACTTCTCAGACAACGTAATAGTCACGGCCTGAAAACATCTATATGATAAAATTCAGTTATACATATAGCGCCACCTAGTGGTAACAATAAATGTCATACTTTACGTTTTTAGCTACTGTGCTGAGCTCGTTGAAGGGATCCAGTTGAAAATTGGTCAGAAAAGCCTTAAGATGTTGATCATGCCCCACACCGAATATTGTAACTTTTCGCCAAAGGGCGTGGCCGCTACGGTGACGCAAAGTCTGAAGATTTTTCGTGACAATAAAAGCTGCATTAACTTGACCGAGATGATCCTATCTTCTCAAAATTTCACACATTTGATGAGAGTCCAGCCCTAAAGACATCTACGAACTTATATTTCATCTTACTGATAGCGCCACCTAGTGGCATTTTTTTTTTTCTTACGAATTTTCTTCTACGTTTTTGTCCAAACACGTTAACTGGACCTACCTCAGATTTGCTCAGATGAGGGTTTTGGCCTTCATGATGTCACAACACGAAGTTTGTGAGTTTTCGTGAATTGCTGTGGGCGTGGCTAAGCGCTGTTCGCCAAGAAAACAACGCCGGTTTTGAGGGTCTAACATGCACAGAAACTCATGAAACTTGGCACACACATCTGGCCTGGTAAAATGAGCAATATTTTAATGTTGATTGTGCTATTTTTACAAAAATGACTCAATAGCGCCCCCTAGAAAATTTTAATGAAGCAGCCCCGGTTGTACGTTTAAGCAAGATCTCCGAAAAATTTTAGGTGTATGAGGGAGCCCAAGACCTACATAAAAGTCTCTTGGACCCATATGCTAAAATGAACAGGAAGTGAGCTACGAATTTTTGAATGTCCCATTTTTGATGATTTTTGCACATTTACAGGGGGCATACTTTTGCCCACTTCTTCTCCACGTTTCATCCGACTGAGTTAAGACTTGACCTGGACAATGTCAAGACCTGAGCCAACGACAGGGGGGAAAATCTTGACTTTTCGAAATACTATATGATGAGGGCGTGGCATCAAAATTTGTGTTTCGCAATGAAAAAGGATATGCTTGATAACTCCCCGGTACATGCTCCAAAAAATCCCAAACTTGACATGTATGTTTATCGTCAAGGCCTGAAGTTATCTCTATGACAACATTCAGTTATATATGCAGCGCCACCTAGCCCTTGAGGCATAAAAAAAAAATACCCCACATACGGTATTTTGTACAAAAAATGTAAACTCATTCTAAGTGTGATAACGAAGTCATTTATGAATATTCTTTTAGTTTCCACCACTCAAAATGTTCACTGGCATCAGACTTATCCAAACATATATATATTTTTATTTATTTTTGATAGCCTCTGTGGACATTAAAAGCAATATCGTGAATGAAGGATATGCTTAATAACTCCACGGTACATGCTCCAAAAAAAATCCCACACTTGACATGTATGCTTATAATCAAGGCCTGAAGGTATCTCTATGACAATATTCAGTTATAAATACAGCGCCACCTAGCCCTTGAGGCTTATATAAAAAAAAATAAAAAATACCCCACATACGGTATTTTGTACAGAAAATGTACACTCATTCTAAGTGTGATAACTAAGTCATTTATGAATATTCTTTTAGTTTCCACCACTCAAATTGTTCACTGGCTTCACACCGATCCAAACGTATGTACGTTTCCATTTTGTTTTATTCATTTTTGATTGCCCCTTTGGACAATAAAAGTAAACATTGTGCAATGAGTACAACGAGCGATGATGTGTATATACACTTTTACAAAAAAATACCAATCAGGGCAACTCATTGCCTAAAAATAAATAAGGACGCTGATTTTTGCAGGTCTTAACAATCACCAAAATCCGTTGAGCTTGACAGACACTGGCAAAAAAAAATATTCTACATGTAAACGTTTATTATGCCATTTTCAAAGAAATTTTGCTTCCAATATGCCAGTACCCCAACGTGCCAGTACCCCAACGTGCAAGTACCCCAACGTGCAAGGACCCCAACGTGGCCCGGGCTGCGAGGGCCCTTTATAGCTGCTTGCAGCTCTAGTTATTATTATTCTTTATTCTCCGCAAACGATCGCGATTTTGGGTACCTAAACATTCACGAAAACTCACCGAACTTTGCACACTCCTCAGGCCCGGCGAAAAATTTGATATTATTAAGTCGTCATAACAATGCGACTCGATAGCGCCCCCTAGCGTAGAAAAATAAAAACCAAGCCCGGCACGTTTGAGCTAGAGCAACAATAATTGGCAGGCACGTGTAGCACCCCGAGACGCACAAAAAAGTCTATTGGGACCATGTAGCTAAAATGTACAGGAAGTGAGCTATGAATTTTTTAATGTCCAATTTTGGCCTATTTTGGCACATTCACTGTGGTCATGCTTTTTCCCCCTTTGCAAACATTTTTTATCCAATTGACTTCAAACTTGGCATTTATCATCTCAAGACCTGAGAGAACAACTGGGCAAAACATCTTGCCTTTTTGAAATACTATATGACGGGGGCGGGGCATCAAATATTGCCTTTAAAATTTCATTTGTCCAGAAAGAGCAAATGCTTAATAACTCCCATGTTTAAGCTCCAAAAAATCTCAAACTTCTCAGGCAACGTAATAGTCACGGCCTGAGAACATCTATATGATAAAATTCAGTTATACATATAGCGCCACCTAGTGGTTACAATAAATGTCATACTTTACGTTTTTAGCTACTGTGCTGAGCTTGTTGAAGGGATCCATTTGAAAATTGGTCAGAAAAGCCTTAAGATGTTGATCATGCCCCACACCGAATATTGTAACTTTTCGCCAAAGGGCGTGGCCGCTACGGTGACGCAAAGTCTGAAGATTTTTCGTGAAAATAAAAGCTGCATTAACTTGACCGAGATGATCCTATCTTCTCAAAATTTCACACATTTGATGAGAGTCCAGCCCTAAAGACATCTACTGACTTATATTTCATCTAACTGATAGCGCCACCTAGTGGCAATTTTTTTTATTACGAATTTTCTTCTACGTTTTTCTCCAAACACGTTAACTGGACCTACCTCATATTTGCTCAGATGAGGGTTTCGGCCTTCATGATGTCACAACACGAAGTTTGTGAGTTTTCGCGAATTGCTGTGGGTGTGGCTAAGCGCTGTTCGCCAAGAAAACAACGCCAGTTTTGAGGGTCTAAACATGCACAGAAACTCATGAAACTTGGCACACACATCTGGCCTGGTAAAATGAGCAATATTTTATTGTTGATTGTGCTATTTTTACAAAAATGACTCAATAGCGCCCCCTAGAAGTTTTTAACGAAGCAGCCCCGGTTGTACGTTTAAGCAAGAACGCCGAATATTTTTAGGTGTATGAGGGAGCCCAAGACCTACAAAAAAGTCTCTTGTACCCATATGCTAAAATGAACAAGAAGTGAGCTACGAATTTTTGAATGTCCCATTTTTGACGATTTTTGCACATTCTCCGTGAGCCGGTACCTTAACGTGGTGGAGGGGTTTGCGTGTTCCAATGACCCTAGGAGCTATGTTGTCTGGGGCTTTATGCCCCTGGTAGGGTCACCCATGGCAAACAGGTCCTAGGTGAGGGGCCAGACTAAGAACGGCTCAGAAGACCCCTATAAGCGTTTCCCTCGCCCGGACGCGGGTCACCGGGGCCCCCCTCTGGAGCCAGGCCTGGAGGCGGGGCTCGCTGGCGAGCGCCTGGTGGCCGGGCCTGCACCCATGGGGCCCGGCCGGGCACAGCCCGAAGAGGCAACGTGGGTCCCCCTTCCCACGGGCTCACCACCGGTGGGAGGGGCCAAAGGGGTCGGGTGCAGTGTAGGCTGGGTGGCGGCCAAGGGAGGAGACCTTGGCGGACCGACCCCCGGCTACAGAAACTGGCTCTTGGGACATGGAATGTCACCTCTCTGGCAGGGAAGGAGCCCGAGCTGGTGTGTGAGGCAGAGAAGTTCCGACTAGACATAGTCGGACTCGCCTCCACACACAGCTTGGGCTCTGGTACCAGTCCTCTTGAGAGGGGTTGGACTCTCTTCCACTCTGGAGTTGCCCATGGTGTGAGGCGCAGAGCAGGTGTGGGCATACTTATTGCCCCCCGGCTCGGCGCCTGTACGTTGGGGTTTACCCCGGTGGACGAGAGGGTTGCTTCCCTCCGCCTTCGGGTGGGGGGACGGGTCCTGACTGTTGTTTGTGCATATGCACCAAACAGCAGTTCAGAGTACCCACCCTTTTTGGAGTCCTTGGAGGGTGTGCTGGAGAGCGCTCCCTCTGGGGACTCCCTCGTCCTGCTGGGGGACTTCAACGCTCACGTGGGGAATGACAGTGAGACCTGGAGGGGCGTGATTGGGAGGAACGGCCCCCCTGATCGGAACCCGAGCGGTGTTCTGTTATTGGACTTCTGTGCTCGTCACGGTTTGTCCATAACGAACACCATGTTCAAGCATAAGGGTGTCCATATGTGCACTTGGCACCAGGACACCCTAGGCCGCAGTTCGATGATCGACTTTGTAGTCGTGTCATCGGATTTGCGGCCGCATGTTTTGGACACTCGGGTGAAGAGAGGGGCGGAGCTGTCAACTGATCACCACCTGGTGGTGTGTTGGCTCCGATGGTGGGGGAAGATGCCGGTCCGACCTGGCAGACCCAAACGTATTGTGAGGGTTTGCTGGGAACGTCTGGCGGAATCCCCTGTCAGAAGGAGTTTCAATGCCCACCTCCGGCAGAGCTTCTCCCTTGTCTCGGGGGAGGCGGGGGACATTGAGTCCGAATGGGCCATGTTCCGCGCCTCCATTGTTGAGGCGGCCGATCGGAGCTGTGGCCGTAAGGTGGTCGGTGCCTGTCGTGGCGGCAATCCTCGAACCCGCTGGTGGACACCAGCGGTAAGGGATGCCGTCAAGCTGAAGAAGGAGTCCTATCGGGCCTTTTTGGCCTGTCGGACTCCGGAGGCAGCTGACAGGTACCGGATGGCCAAGCGGAACGCGGCTTCGGCGGTTGCTGAGGCAAAAACTCGGGCATGGGAGGAATTCGGTGGGGCCATGGAAAACGACTTCCGGACGGCTTCGAGGAAATTCTGGTCCACCATCCGGCGTCTCAGGAGGGGAAAGCAGTGCACCGTTAACACTGTTTATAGTGGCGATGGGGTGCTGCTGACCTCGACTCGGGACGTCGTGAAGCGGTGGGGGGAATACTTCGAAGACCTCCTCAATTCCACCAACACGTCTCCTTTTGAGGAAGCAGAGTCTGGGGACTCTGGGGTGGGCTCTCCTATCTCTGGGGTCGAAGTCACTGAGGTGGTTGGAAAGCTCCTCGGTGGCAGGGCCCCGGGGGCGGATGAGATCCGCCCGGAGTTCCTAAAGACTCTGGATGTTGTGGGGCTGTCGTGGTTGACACGCCTCTACAACATCGCGTGGACATCGGGGACAGTGCCTCTGGATTGGCAGACCGGGGTGGTGGTCCCCCTTTTTAAGAAGGGGGACCGGAGGGTGTGTTCCAACTACAGAGGGATCACACTCCTCAGCCTCCCTGGTAAGGTCTATTCAGGGGTGCTGGAGAGGAGGGTCCGTCGGGAGGTCGAATCTCGGATTCAGGAGGAGCAGTGTGGTTTTCGTCCTGGCCGTGGAACAGTGGACCAGCTCTACACCCTCCGCAGGATCCTCGAGGGTGCGTGGGAGTTCGCTCAACCAGTCCACATGTGTTTTGTGGATTTGGAGAAGGCGTTCGACCGTGTCCCTCGGGGAGTTCTGTGGGGGGTGCTTCGGGAGTACGGGGTGCCGGGCCCCTTGATACGGGCTGTTCGGTCCCTGTACGACCGTTGCCAGAGTTTGGTCCGCATTGCCGGCAGTAAGTCGGATTCGTTTCCGGTGAGGGTTGGACTCCGCCAAGGTTGCCCTTTGTCACCGATTCTGTTCATAACTTTTATGGACAGAATTTCTAGGCGCAGCCGAGGCGTGGAGGGGTTCCGGTTTGGTGGCCTCAACATTGCATCTCTGCTCTTTGCAGATGATGTGGTGCTGTTGGCTTCATCAGGCCGGGGCCTTCAGCTCTCACTGGAGCGGTTCGCAGCCGAGTGTGAAGCGGCTGGGATGAGGATCAGCACCTCCAAATCCGAGACCATGGTCCTCAGTCGGAAAAGGGTGGAGTGTCGTCTTCAGGTCGGGGATGAGATCCTGCCCCAAGTGGAGGAGTTCAAGTATCTTGGGGTCTTGTTCACGAGTGAGGGTGGGATGGAGCGGGAGATCGACAGGCGGATCGGTGCAGCGTCTGCAGTGATGCGGACTCTGTATCGGTCCGTCGTGGTGAAGAAAGAGCTGAGCCAAAAGGCAAAGCTCTCGATTTACCGGTCGATCTACGTTCCAACCCTCACCTATGGTCACGAGCTGTGGGTCGTGACCGAAAGAACGAGATCCCGGATACAAGCGGCCGAAATGAGCTTCCTCCGCAGGGTGTCCGGGCTCTCCCTTAGAGATAGGGTGAGAAGCTCGGTCATCCGGGAGGGACTCAGAGTCGAGCCGCTGCTCCTCCGCGTTGAGAGGAGCCAGCTGAGGTGGCTCGGGCATCTGGTTCGGATGCCTCCTGGACGCCTCCCTGGGGAGGTGTTCCGGGCATGTCCCACTGGCGGGAGGCCCCGGGGACGACCCAGGACACGCTGGAGAGACTATGTCTCTCGGCTGGCCTGGGAACGCCTCGGGATCCCGCCGGAGGAGCTGGTTGAAGTGGCTGGGGAGAGGGAAGTCTGGGTTTCCCTCCTGAAGCTGCTGCCCCCGCGACCCGACCCCGGATAAGCGGAAGAAGATGGATGGATGGATGGACAGGGGGCAGACTTTTGCCCACTTCTCCTACACGTTTCATCCGACTGAGTTAAGACTTGGCCTGGACCATGTCAAGACCTGAGCCAACGACAGGGGGAAAAATTTTGACTTTTCGAAATACTATATGATGAGGGCGGGGCATCAAAATTTGTGTTTCACAATGAAAAAGGATATGCTTGATAACTCCCCGGTACATGCTCCAAAAAATCCCAAACTTGACATGTATGTTTATCGTCAAGGCCTGAAGTTATCTCTATGACAACATTCAGTTATATATGCAGCGCCACCTAGCCCTTGAGGCATGAAAAAAAAATACCCCACATACGGTATTTTGTACAAAAAATGTAAACTCATTCTAAGTGTGATAACGAAGTCATTTATGAATATTCTTTTAGTTTCCACCACTCAAAATGTTCACTGGCATCAGACTTATCCAAACATATATATTTTTTTATTTATTTTTGATAGCCTCTATGGACATTAAAAGCAATATCGTGAATGAAGGATATGCTTAATAACTCCACGGTACATGCTCCAAAAAAAATCCCACACTTGACATGTATGCTTATAATCAAGGCCTGAAGGTATCTCTATGACAACATTCAGTTATAAATACAGCGCCACCTAGCCCTTGAGGCTTATATAAAAAAAAATAAAAAATACCCCACATACGGTATTTTGTACAAAAAATGTACACTCATTCTAAGTGTGATAACTAAGTCATTTATGAATATTCTTTTAGTTTCCACCACTCAAATTGTTCACTGGCTTCACACCGATCCAAACGTATGTACGTTTCCATTTTGTTTTATTCATTTTTGATTGCCCCTTTGGACAATAAAAGTAACATTGTGCAATGAGTACAACGAGCGATGATGTGTATATACACTTTTACAAAAAAATACCAATCAGGGCAACTCATTGCCTAAAAATAAAGGACGCTGATTTTTGCAGGTCTTAACAATCACCAAAACCCGTTGAGCTTGATACACACACTGGCAAAAATATATTCTACATGTAAACGTTTATTATGCCATTTTCAAAGAAATTTTGCTTCCAATATGCCAGTACCCCAATGTGCCAGTACCCCAACGTGCAAGTACCCCAACGTGCAAGGACCCCAACGTGGCCCGGGCTGCGAGGGCCCTTTATAGCTGCTCGCAGCTCTAGTTTATTTTATTATTTTTAATTAATATTTTTTGAGTGGGGGGCAGGGGGTATAAATGACATGCTGTGATGACACAATCTGATACTTTAATAAATATTCTATATGTTATAATAATCTGGGCTCTGAATGCATCTATTTTCATCTAGTCCATTTTGCCTTGTTCCAGGTTTGTGGTGCATTGTAGTATTTTTGGCCAATGTATGCTGCTTCTTGTGTACCTTTCATGATGTAATAGGTTGTGAATTGTTTTCAAATATGAAACATAAACATAGCTAAATGTAACATCCGTGTGCTGGTTTCACTTCTAGTTGAAGCGTTTTTTTTTGTTTTTTTGGCACAAATTTAATATATTTAATTATCTAAATTCACATGATTGCACCAAACCACCAATACTTGTTTCTGATGTTAGGTACATGTATTTATAACATCTGGGAATGATTTTCTGTTGCCAAATTTAATGTAAGACGTTTTACAACCAAAAACAGCAGCACAAGATTTTCGTTTTTTGTTATTTACCTAAATATGCATTTCTGGCTTGTGACAAAATTGGGGCAGGAAAACATTGGGTGAACTTTTAACCCAAAGTTCAGAAGGGTATTATCTATTAAAAAATGCATTGAACAAGTAGTGCCCAGACAGTGGAGCGAAACTCATTTTCTAGGCACTTTTTTGGGGTTCACCCTACGGCCTACTGTGGATTTCCACCAGGACCACAGATAGCAAGCGGCCTTTCCAGCCAAGTGTAAACAGCACAAAAACAACACAGCAATCCAAAAACAAATACATTTACCACGTGCTGAGCAACTGTCACTTTCACAGAACCACGACTTGAGGCCACAAACAAAAAACAAACAGAAACTACACAGGGCTCAATACTAACTTTTGCACTGGTGCTACCAACTTTTTTTAGTTGGTTGCACCACACAGATTTTGGTCGCACCCTTTTTGGGGGAGATGCAGCATTGACTATTTGCTGATGTATCAGTTTGCCTACATAAGATACGACAAACTGATAATTCACCCTCGAACAAGCACATCAAGACATCAAGACCAACGCAACTCACTAATAAACTGAAAGAATATATAGTATGCTGGGTATAGTATACTTGACTAAGATCTACAAAATGCCAAAATGGCAAATTTGTACACAAAGGGAAATAACCTTAAAATATTTGATTATACGGAATATAAGATATCTGATTTAGAAAATACCCTTGACCCAGATACATTTTTTGGTAGCAACAATTATGATATCGTTTGTGAGTATTATACAAATGAACAACTAAATGTAAATATAGATAATGATTGTTATGCACTCTCAATTATACATTTTAATAGTAGAAGTCTACATAAAAATGTTGCAGAAATTAAAGAATGCTTGCGTAAAATTAACAAATTCCATGTAATAGCCATATCAGAGACATGGCTTGAAAATGAGATAACAAATGATATTGAGATGGAAGGATATGAACTGTTTACCATGAATAGGGAAAACAGAAGAGGAGGAGGTGTTGCAATTTATGTTGATAAGGTTTTTAAATGTAGTAAAGTTGAACATCTGACAACTGCCATGGATAACGTAATGGAATGTGTGACAATTGAGGTACACATGAAAAATGTACCAAATGTAATTATAAGTTGTATATATAGGACACCTGGGTCATGTCTTGACACATTTAACGATAAACTAGCAGAAATTCTTAGTTATACAAATGATAAAAAAACGCGAATAATGTGTGGTGATTTTAACATTGACCTGTTAAATCCTAATGGACACCAGAAAACAACCGACTTTATAAATATGATGTATAGTAACAGTTTATTCCCTGTCATTACGAAACCAAGTAGAATAACAATTGATACAGCTACACTAATAGATAATATATTTATAAATAAAATAGATTTTAAAATAGAAAGTGGACTCCTTATTAATGATATAAGTGATCATCTTCCGGTCTTTGCAGTTCTTCATGATTATTTTGAAAAAAAAATTATGAAGCCGTCAACTTACACAATTGAAAAAAGATTAACAACACCTAGGTCCATGGCTGCCTTTAAGCTGGACCTAGAAAAGCATAACTGGTCTGAAGTCTATTCAAAAAACGATCCTAACACTGCATATAGTGAATTCCAGTCAACATTTAACTTTTTATACAATAAACACTGTCCAATAGTTCAAATTAAAAGGAAGTATAAAGGTCCAAATAAGGTATGGATGACAAAGGGGATAGAAAATGCATGTAAAAAGAAAAATATTTTATATAAAAGATTTCTTAAAACAAGAACTATGGAATCTGAAACAAAGTATAAGACCTATAAAAATAAATTATTAAATATTATACGTATAAGGAAGAAAGATCATTACCATGCATTACTAGAGCAGAATAAAAACAATATGCAAGAAATATGGAAAATACTAAATGATGTAATTAAAAATAGATCTAAAAAAATAAATTATCCAGAATATTTTATAAAAGATAAAAACAGTGTAATCGCTAAAATTTCAGACATAGTCAATAACTTCAATGAATATTTAGTTAATGTGGGTAGAAATTTGGCAAATGAAATTCCAGAGACAAGAAATAAACATGAAATAGATAAGTACGTTGTAAATAATTCATCCACTATGTTTCTAAATGGTGTTAATGATATTGAAGTATTAAATGTTGTAAAAACATTAAAAAATAAAAAGTCTACCGACTATTTTAATATTGATATGACACTGGTAAAAAGTATTATAGAATATGTTGTAAAACCTTTTACATATATTTGTAATTTGTCTTTCCAAACTGGTATATTTCCATCAAAAATGAAAATAGCAAAAGTAATTCCTATTTACAAAAGTGGTGATAGACATATATTTAGTAATTATAGACCAATATCATTGTTGCCACAGTTCTCAAAAATTCTAGAAAAATTATTTTTATATAGACTGGATAATTTTATTGAGAAACATAAGATTTTGAGTGAATATCAGTACGGTTTTAGAGAAAAACGGACCACCTCAATGGCAGTCATGGAACTTGTAGAGGAAATAGCTACCAACATAGACAATAAAAAATTTACTGTTGGGATATTTATGGATCTAAAGAAAGCATTTGACACCATAGACCATTCTATATTAATGAATAAATTAGTGAAATATGGTATAAGAGGCTTAGCATATAAATGGATAAAAAGTTATTTGGATGATAGATATCAGTATGTGCAGTTTAAAAATACAAATTCAAAACAATTGAAGATTACTCATGGAGTTCCTCAGGGGTCTGTGCTGGGCCCTAAATTATTTATATTGTATATGAATGATATCTGTTGTGTCTCGAAAATACTCAAGAGTGTCTTGTTTGCGGATGATACAACTTTCTACTGTTCTGGAGACAACTTGAAGCAGCTTCTGACTACTGTGGAGTATGAATTAAGTACAATAAAAAATTGGTTTGATATGAATAAATTATCATTAAATTTAAATAAAACCAAGTTCATAGTTTTCGGTACTAGACCAATCACTCATCAAGTTAAAATTAGGGTGAATTTAATTGAAATAGAAAGGGTGTATGAAAATAAATTCCTTGGAGTAGTTATTGATGATAAATTATGTTGGAAACCACACATAGAAAATGTTAAAAGGAAAATGTCAAAAATCATAGGGATACTCTATAAAACCAAGGAGGTCCTGAACATGAATTCACTATATACATTATATAATACATTATTATTACCATATTTGACCTATTGTGTGGAAATTTGGGGAAACACATATAAAACAAATACTGACACTGTTTTTAAATTGCAAAAAAGAGCCATAAGGATTATTAATAGATCAAAATATACAGAATCAACACATCCACTATTTATTAAATTAAATACAATGAAATTTTATGACTTGGTTGAGTTTAAAATAGCACAAATAATGTATAAAGTATACAATAATCTACTCTGCCACAGTACTCAAAAGTTGTTTGAAATTAGAAACTGTCCTTATGATATAAGGGGTACAAGTGTATACAAAAAACCCAAAACAAGAACAAATATCAAGCAAAGGTGTGTCTCCGTTAAAGGAGTTAATTTGTGGAATAACTTGGGAACCGAACTGAAAAGATGTAATTCACTTGTTGAATTTAAAAGAATGTTTAAAAGTAAAATTCAATATTATTATTTAAATCAGATATAAGTTAAGAAGATTGTAGAAATGATTTATTCATTTACTTATTTTTCTTTGATGTATTAATATGAGTGTAATGAAATTTGTATATATGTGTGTTACTAGTGTATTTTTATTTCTATTTTTAATTTATTTTTTTATACGAGTAGCATTATATTTTCTTTTATTAAAAATGTAATTTATTATAAATAAATGATAGGATATGAAGAATAAGGGGTAGGACTGGATAAGTTTTCAACTTCTTCCTACTCCCTTGAACATATACATAGATATTTATTGGATGTTTCTTTTATTTTATTTTATTTTATTTTTTTTACTTTTAACTTTGTGTTTATATAATTATACGTGTATATGTGCATATGTTCAATAAACTTCAAACTTCAAACTTCAACTTCAAAAAAAAAAAATGTATAGTTGTTCAATTTGCATAGTATAATTTCAGATGACGGAAATACTGACAGTGACTCGGGGGGTCGCCAATAATAACAGTAGCAGCCAGTTTGTGGCGTCATGCTTCGTACATCGCAGGCAAGTGTATTGTTAAAAAAATGGTTTTCCCTCTGCGATTCTTTTGGCAGTGGCTATTTTTGCCGTAACCGGCGGCAACCCTCCTCAAGCGTTATTTTGCCGTGAATGGCTCCGATTATTTAATTAGAGGAGCAAGAAAATGCCACGTTTCCTTGTAGAACTTACTAGCGGGTATGAATAACACAAATGTGCACTTTTAGGGCGCTGTGCGATAGACACGTGCACGTCTTCTCGTCGAGAGCATAATAGCTTAGCGGTCGATTAGCATCACAAACTCACGTGAATTAGATGGCGAATTACCGGTCACAGTAAAATAAACACTGTGGATTGACGCGACCGCTTCAGTACAACCAAAGTCTGTTTTTGTTTTTTCATAAGGAGTGCGTCTAATCAACTTTTGTTCACCCCCAACCACACGTGCTGCTTATATGTTTACGGCAACAGTTTTCATGCACAATTTGCAAACATTTTTTTTTTTTTTTAGCATTATATCTGACCTCTTGGAGCAAAACAGCCTCCACACGACGAAGCTCACTCCCACTTTGTCGAAGACGCGACCGAAGTGGCATCAAGAACTGGCTGCAGCTCTTGCAGCCTCACACGCTCCTACATTGTTTTTTTTGTGCAGCAGCGAACGACGTGTGTACGTTCAAGTTGACACGAAGATGTATAATGTTACGCATTACGTCATTACCTCAATTTTGCGATATGTCGAATTTTTATCACCTAAAAAAATACACCGGTAATATCGCAGACGGATATTTTTTGGAACATCCCTACTGCTATACTATGACTGACTATTTATTGTTCAATGTTTTGTTTAATGCCCTTTTAAAGGTGCTCCTATTTTTGATGGTAAATGCTGTAAGGATTAAACAGCGGGTTTATCTTTTCTGATTCACTGACATACCTGCAACCAGAATGGACGATGGAAGCCAAGTACATGATTAGGTATTGTAAACACAAGTGTAGTTTGATCATTGATTGTAATTAAGAGTTAAAAAAATAAAAATAAAAAAAAATAAAGTGATTTCACATCCATCACTCTTAATGTATGCCAGCTTTTAAAGTGATAGAAAGCCTGCCTACATTGTTTAAATATTTGCAATTATAAACAGTAAATGCATCGAAGGACTTTGTTCTAGCAAGTTTGAAATGTCCGACAGTATTTGAATGCAACTGCAGTTTGGCTCTCTAAACACTGTCAATGTTTACGCTCCCTTTAGTAACTGTCTTATCGTCGTTAATTGGCAATTAAATATAATTTTGAAGTGGCAGCATGTTGAAGTGCAGAAGTCGACTGTCGCGTGAGGACGAGTCAAGCAAGCGAGCTACCTTGAGCTGCAACGCATAGCACATGGTGCAGGGGTCATTTTCAAAATCCAATAAGGCTGTTTCATCGGCGTCATATCACTTTATAGGCTTTTATTTTTAAAATCGGCCTCGGCAGCACATTCCGCGGACTATGTACAACCAAAACTGTGCCGCTTGATGCATATGGATCACGGCTAAAAAATGAGCAGTTGCACCGTTCATTAAAACATGCACTCGGGCCGTGCGACTGGATTAATTTTTTTTTACCAGCACAGGCCGTACAATTTGGTCAATAATGAATAGAGTATAGCAATCAATTAGTGGACTCAAACTACTAGAAACAATTTTAAAATGACAGTGTAGTAAATTTAAGAAACAATCATTTTTATTTTTAGGTCAAGACTGACTTAAACAGGCTGCAGAGCAATCGCCGTGCTGCGTGTATGATGCTGAGAGCATCAGCGGACTAACTATTGGAGAGTTCGCATACAACAGAGTCTAAGAAGAGCTCTTTAACTCATTTTCTCCTAAAAATGTATAAATATGTTCTATTATAAATGTTTTAAGTGTCCTAAAGATGTATTTATACTTTTTTTTTTTTTTTTTAATGCTAGCGCATACAGAAGGCTTTGAAGCATCCTCTGAATTGCAGAGAACGGGTGAAGCAATGGTAGTGATTAAAAAAACAGCGAGCAGGTTTCAACAGAGTATAAGAGATTAAGCAGGGCATGATGAAAACAAGCTCATTTCCCAACATTTCTAAACAGATTTGTCAACAATGATGCAACTTAGCTAGATTCTAATGCTAATTGCTGAAAAACAGAAGCAGATAGAAGGATACTTTTTTTTTTTTTTTTCTGATGACGGAAGAGACTAGTCTTTCTGTTGGGAGGTTCCATGTTTTTATAGAAATAGAACGCAATATTCTGTGGGCCTTGCAAAATCATTCAAAATCCAGTAAAACAGCCGGGAGCGAAGGGGATTGCTTCGGTGAAAATGGCTAGGAGTGAATGAGGGAAAAAAAAAAAAAAAAAAAAAAAACAAGAACACTTCATTGCTCTGAAGCAGCGTATAAGCTGTGCCACTGATTAGGCCATGTACAGATTTTTTTTGTTTTTACTTTGATTTTCCATTGTCGTATTTACAGTGGGTTGAAAAAGTATTCATACCCCTTAAACTTTCCCACATTTTGTCACATTCCAACAACAAACAAAAATATTATACTGGCATTTTAGATGAAAAGTTAACACGAAGCGACACACAATTGTGAAGAAAAAGGGAAATTATACATGACTTTCAAATTTTAAAAAAAAATACAAAACTGAAAAATGTGGCGGGCAAACGTATTCAGCCCCCTTTTCTCTGAGTGCAGCCAGTTGCCTTCAGAGGTTGCCTGATGATTGCTGAATCAGCTGTTGACCTAATGATTAAATTGAGCCCACCTCTGTGTAATATAACCGTTAGGGGTGTTAAAAAAAAATCGATTTGGCAATATATCGCGATACTACAGCACGCAATTCTCGAATCGATTCAATAGGCAGCCGAATCGATTTTTTAACATCCATTTTTGATGAAAAAATATTCAACAAAACGTCTAACTTTCACACCTTGAGCATGGAAGAATGTTATATTAATGGAACATTAAGCATGAATATTTTATTTCAATGCTGTTCTAACATGAAACAGATTACAACCTGTATAAGACTGAAGTTTCAGATAAATGAATACATTTTCATACAAAACTTACACACTCTAAAAGTTTACTGATTAGTATTTTCTAAATTTGAACGAAAAAAATCGTAACAGTCGACTAAAATTTGTATCGAGATTAATCGGTATCGAATTGAATTGTGACCTATGAATCGTGATACAGATCGAATCGTCAGGTACTAGGCAATTCACACCCCTACTAACCTTAGTATAAATACAGCTGTTCTGTGACAGCCTCAGAGGTTTGCTAAGAGGACACTGGTCAGTGAACAGCATCATGAAGTCCAAGGAACCAAACAGGTACGGGATAAAGTTGTGGAGAAGTTTAAAGCAGGGTTAGGTTATAAAACGATTTCCCAAGCTTTGAACATCTCACGGAGCACTGTGAGCCAACGTCCATCATCAAGAACTGGAAAGAGTATGGAACAACTGCAAACCTACCAAGACATGGCCGTCCACCGAAACTTACATGCCAAACAAGGAGAGCACTGATCAGAGACGCAGCCAAGATGCCCACGGTAACTCTGGAGGAGCTACAGAGATCCACAGCTCAGGTGGGGGAGTCTGTCCATAGGACAACAATTAGTCGTGCACTGCACAAATCTGGCCTTTATGGAAGAGTGGCAAGAAGAAAGCCATTGTTTAAAGAAAGCCATAATACGTCTCGTTTGTAGTTTGCCAGAAGCCATGTGGGGGACACAGCAAACGTGTGGAAGAAGGTGCTCTGGTCAGATGAGACCAAAGTGGAACTTTTTGGCCTAAATGCAAAACGTTGTGCGGCGGAAAACTAACACTGCACATCACTCCCAACACACCATCCCCACTGTCAAACATGGTGGTGGCAGCATCATGTTGTGGGGCTGCTTTTCTTCAGCAGGGACAGGGAAGCTGGTCAGAGTTGATGGGAAGATGGATGGAGCCAAATAATAGGATAATTTTGGAGGAAAACTTGCTGGAATCTGCAAAAGACTTGAGAATGGGGCAGAGGTTCACCTTCCAGCAGGACAACGACCCTAAACATAAAGCCAGGGGTACAATGGAATGGTTTAAAATAGTGTTGTTCCGATACTGGTACCGGTACCGGCAGAGGTGCCGATACTGCATTAAAACAGTGGTATCGTTATTGGTGAGTACTCACAAGTAACATGCCGATACCATTAATTGCAACGCTAATAAAGGATTTTGGATGCAGCATCTTGTGTCTTGCTCGTGCACGACATTCACTGGTATGTGACATGTTCACTGCAAGCCGATCTAAGATATCCTATTGTCCCTTGAATGCTCTGAACTAGGGGTGTGAATTGCCTAGTACCTGACGATTCGATTCGTATCACGATTCACAGGTCACGATTCGATTCGATACCCATTAATCCCGATACAAATTTATAAGTCGATTGTTGCGATTTTTTTTCATTCAAATTTAGAAAATACTAATCAGTAAGCTTGTAGAGTGTAAGATTTATATGAAAATGTATTAATTTATCTGAAATTTCAGTCTTATAGAGGTTGTAATCTGTTTCATGTTTGAACAGCATTCAAATAAAATATTAAGGCTTAATGTTCCGTTCATATAACATTCTTCCATGCTCAAGGTGTGAATCCTTTTAAAAAAAAAAATAAAATAAAAAATAAAATCGATTCTGCCGATTATTGAATCGATTCGAGAATCGCGCGATGTAGTATCACGATATATCGCCGAATCGATTCTTTTTTTTTTTACCACCCCTACTCTGAACTAGGGCTGGGACAACGCGTCGACATCGATGACGACGACGCAAAAAATACGTCGACTCGTCACTTTTGGCGCCATCGCGCAATGTCTGGGCCACCAAATATGTTACCTTGCAGACAAAACACAGGGCGCAAAAAAAATAAAATAAAATAAATTTTTAAAAAAAAAGCAGAACGTACAATGCACGTATATTGTGCACAAGTATAGCAATGGAGGGCAACAATCGTTGTGGTTTGCAGATAGCCGGAAGACATGACAAGCAAGCTACGTGCACCGGCAGGGGCAGTGAACTATTTAATGCCAGTTACTGTCGGCTGTAACCAAGCCACAACAAAACACACGAATGTAAGCAGCTTGTTTATTTATTTAATTATTTATTTATTTATTATTTTCCAGACTGTTTCCCTCACGGGACCACGGGAAACAACATAACCACTCACGCACCCACAAGTGTTGCTCCAATACCAATTTTGTCTATTTGCTTGATTTCAATTTTTTTTAATTAAGGTGGACAAATGTCAATGCATATATTATTGTGTATTTATTAGGGGTGTGAATTGCCTAGTACCTGACGATTCGATTCGTATCACGATTCACAGGTCACGATTCGATTCGATACCGATTAATCCCGATACGAATTTATAAGTCGATTATTGCGATTTTTTTTCATTAAAATTTAGAAAATACTAATCAGTAAGCTTGTAGAGTGTAAGATTTATATGAAAATGTATTATTTATTTATCTGAAATTTCAGTCTTATAGAGGTTGTAATTTGTTTCATGTTTGAACAGCATTGAAATAAAATATTAAGGCTTAATGTTCCGTTCATATAACATTCTTCCATGCTTAAGGTGTGAATCCTAAAAAAAAATAAAAATAAAAAATAAATCGATTTTGCCGATTATTGAATCGATTCGAGAATCGCGCGATGTAGTATCGCGATATATCGCCGAATCGATTTTTTTTTTTTTTACACCCCTAGTATTTATTATTGTGCATTTATTTTTTGTACATTCTGTGATCCTTCTCAGGTTTTAGTTTGCACATCCCTTTGCACTTTGGTATAGCACTTTACTGTTAGAAAAATCAGTTTTTATCACTGCTTTTTAAATTGTATAGATTCTTATCTTTGGGAAGCTGGGCCGGTCAGATGACACGATATTTCGTTCTGTACTTGTACTAGAATGACAAATAAATTATCTATCTATTTTACCAAAAGTTCACCTACCTCACCTCATGCACTATTGCACTTAGGGTTGAATAAATGCATTCCTTTTCCATAATGCATACATACGTGAATATTTAGTTTTTCAAGATAAACCAGTTGTAGTTCTGTATTAATTTAAAAACGTTTTATTTTGTGTAATTATCTGTTAGCCCTTTCATATAGAAAATACACATTTGAAAGAGACACATTTGTTTGCTGTCATAATCAGAGCTACTAAAACATCAGTTTTTCTATTCCTGGATGAACAAATTGCAGATTGTATGAAGGCTAGATTAAATATATAAAAAAAACAACAACAAATGTATCAGTTATCGGTATCGACCATACAAAGCAGGAAATTATCGGTTATCGGTATCAGTTGAAATTTTTCATATCGTGCATCACTAAAAAAAAAAAACTTAAGTATCGGTATGGAATTGGTATCGGCCGATACTGCAAAGCTGGGTATCGGGGGCCAAAAAACTGTATCGGAACAACACTTGTTTAAAACAAAACATATGCTTGTGTTGGAATGGCCCAGTCAAAGTCCAGACCTGAATCCAATCGAGAATCTGTGGCAAGATCTGAAAACTGCTGATCACAAACGCTCTCCATCTAATCTTGCTTAGCTTGAGCTGTTCCGCAAAGAAGAATGGGCAAAAACACCAGTCTCTAGATGTGCAAAGCTGGTAGAGACATATACCAAAAGACTTGCAGCTGCAATTGCAGCAAGAGATGGTTCCACCAAGTATTGACACAGGGGGGCTGAATACTATTGCACGCCACATTTTTCAGTTTTGTAGTTTTAAAAAAAATCTCAAAGTCACGTATGATTTTCCTTTTTTTTTCACAATTGTGTGTCACTTCATGTTGATTTTTCATCTAAAATGCCAATAAAATATTTTTATGTTTGTGGTCGGAACGTGACAAAATGTGGGAAAAGTTCAAAGGGTATGAATACTTTTTCAAGCCACTGTATTTATTTTATTCACTTGTTACATTCAGCAGAGCACTTTATACATTTTTTGTGAAAGTAAAATGTGCAGCCAAGTGTCATTTTTATTTACACTATTACGGAATCCTGGAGGAAGTGGTGGCAGCATCGGACGAGTAAGCCACCGTATGTGAATAGATTGTGGACGCCTGGGCTCGCGAAAGCCGGCATCATTGCTAAACAGCTGCACGGCAATGAGACTGGCTCCGACAATGACGAGCGGGAAACCTTGCATGTTCAATCCGGATACAGAAAATGAGGATGTTGTTGGATTTGTGAATGAAGACTGATCAAAAAATAACGCGAGTACATTGTGAAACTGTTAAATTAAGTAGAACCGAAATCACTGCTTTGCTCCTGCAACACGTTTGAGCACGCATACGGCAATAACGCGGTGCGCTTTTATGTAAAGCGCAAAGTTAATGTAACCGTAAAGTAATCATGAGTTTAACAATACCAAAATAATTGTGATTATTATTTGTTTTATTAATATTATTATTATTTTTCCCCCATATAATCGCGCAGCTCTAGTAAGAGACTGCAAAAAAGTCACATCCAAACTGCTCCGAGTCCAAACATTTGTGTTTTGGCCCACTTTTACCATATCATATTCATTATGTAATGTAGTGTTTCAGCTCAGCCAGTGCTGACATAAAAGTGACAGCATCAAACCCACACCACCCCCAGCTCCCTCCCACCTCCTCACGTCTCCTAGGTGCCACGTGCCCGCCGCCAGTCTGCAGACCTGCTAGGGGTGTTAAAAAAAATCGATTCGGCGATATATCGCGATACTACATCGCGCGATTCTCGAATCGATTCAATAATCGGCAGAATCGATTTTTTTTTTTTTTTTTTTTAGGATTCACACCTTGAGCATGGAAGAATGTTATATGAACGTAACATTAAGCCTTAATATTTTATTTTAATGCTGTTCAAACATGAAACAGATTACAACCTCTATAAGACTGAAATTTCAGATAAATAATGCATTTTCATATAAATCTTACACTCTACAAGCTTACCGATTAGTATTTTCTAAATTTGAATGAAAAAAAAAATCGCAACAATCGACATAAATTCGTATAGGGATTAATCAGTATCGAATCGAATCGTGACCTGTGAATCGTGATACGAATCGAATCGTCAGGTACTAGGCAATTCACACCCCTAAGACCTGCTGTGCCATCTGACACACTGAACCCCTGACACCGAGCAAGCAGGCAGGCTGGCGGCAGGAAGAAGGGGAAAAAAAAAAAAAAAAAGGAAGCAGCAACAAACTCTAGTAGTAGTAGTAGTAATAGGACCTGCACACTGGTATGACACTTGTGTCAGCTGCACCCTTCAGCGGATGTAAAGGAAGATAATCAAAAGCCCTATTTATCACACTGAAGTGTAAAATTGTATAACACCAGATTCCCACTGAAACACATGCAGTTTACAATAATTATGACTCAATACCAGATCAAATAGGTCTTGGATGCATCAAAACACTTAAAATACAATGTAACAAACTCCGGGGAAAAAAAGAAAAAAAAAAGTATACATGTTAATCAAGTGTCTTTTTTTTTGGGTTATATGCTACCAAAAAAAAATAAAAAATTTTACCAAAAATGCTAGCAAATTGCTATATAACATAAGCAAAATACACACCACTAAATATATAGACTCCTTCATATATTTTACTAAAATGTGACCAAAATACACATTTGTGCATAAAACACTCATGAAACCATATTAACCAAAATACACATCACTGTATATTTTGATCGCACTTTATGATGCTAAACTACACATTACTAAAAATCACAATCTGCTCTCTACTTTTCTTTTTAAAAAAAATAAAATAAAAATGATCCCAATTGCACATTACCTAACGTAAACTATGAATTCCCTCATTTATAAATAAGACCAAAATACACCACTATGAACTAGACAAATTATATTGTTACATAATGCTACAAAGATATTAAAAATTGCTTGCTGCACAATGATGCACACTGATGAAGCAGCCCAAACTAAAATCCCCCCAAAAATTAACATTGTCTGGCAGTGTCAATCAAAATCCAACATTATACTCAAAATTTGATTATAAGTCTTGCAATGGAGCCCCCTGCACATCTACCAAACAATTCTGGTTAAGTTTAATGACAATCGTCCCCAAAATACCTCACACTAATAAATATTGACACAAATATACCTGAGATCTCATTCATATTGCTAAAATACTGTGACAAAAATACACCTCACAATAAATGACCGCCCTATATTACTGATTAGACTCAAGTACACTATGAAATCCCTTTTGATGCTGAAGAATACCAAACATACCACTATGAACTACAATATAACCTCCCTGATATTGCTCACAAGTGACGCAAATACATACTACTATAAAACTATCATTCCCCCATATTACTGAGGAACGCGACCAAACCACTACCAACTGCTCACAGTATGTTGCGTGCAGTAAACGGACTACAATCATAACAGTAGCTTACTACTTGTGTGTCAATAAAAACCCAACATCTGAACTAAAAGCAGTTTATTTTGCATCAGAGCTATCAAATCTTCGGGTAAGGCACGCAGCCAATAAAACAGCTCGCCTGTGTGAGCATGTTGCATGCTTAAAAAGTGTAGTAGCTAGCTGCCATCATTCGTCCCAAGCGAGGCGTGCGTGCAGTGTTGACATTCCCCTCGGGCGCCCCCTGCCGCTCTCCCCTCGCCACTACGCCAACACAAGGCCCCGACACAAAATGTCCGCCGCTCCACAGTCACATGATCCCTTTGTACTCGGAAAACAGCTTCACGCTCCAATCTCCACCGAAAAGCCGAAAAATGTATCAAAAATCGACACGTCGCTTCCTCACGTTGCCCAAAACTAACTCAAACGCGGAAAAAAATACCATCTAAGGCTCAAATTCGTCGTGTTTCTGTCGGGGGAAAAAACGGCGGCCATTTTGTGAGTGCTTGCGCAGAACATAAAAGAAGGTAACAGTAATGGTATAAAATCAAATACAAAATCACATTTTTTAAAATAACAGTAGAATATACGAAAGCCTACCGATTCCTCCTCTTTCTCCATGCCCGTCGGCATCTGCGGCACAGCCCTGTTAATCGACGCATACTCGTGCAGGTCGGGTAAATCCTCACAACGGAAGACGGGCATCGGCTTGGTGGCGTCCAGCGCCCGCGCCCGAAACGACAATTTACTCATTTTTCCTCCTTTCAGGTCCCCCCTCTCACAAATAATGTCTTTCCGAGCTCCTAAAATTCACCGCGGTGACGAGTGAAGCTTTCATGGATGATTCTGGGGCGGCTAACTCTGACGTTTTTTTTTTCCTTTTTTTGTGAGCTTGTCAAGCGCTAAGGTAGGGCGTCGCCAGCCCAGAGCCGCCGTGTGGTGTGGTGGGGGTGGAGGCCCGGATGTCGGTCGCTGTGTCTCGGCCTGCGTTTTCCCGGCGCTCCGCTTCCCCTCCGCGTTGGCGGCTCAGTGCGCCATGGGCAACATGGCGGACATTTAAAACTGTTTTGGCGTGTTTTTGCTCGGTTCAGTCCAGCCCTCCTACCCTCCTACCCCCTCACTACACTCCTTACCCTCCCCACCACCCCCAACCTCCTCTGTCAGAACAACACCCCCCTTCCCCCCCTTCAACAAAACCCGCCCAGCCAGCCGGGCGACCATTCCCACGCGGCACCGAGCGCGTGCGCGTTGTGGTCACGAAGTAGCGGTGTAAATGAAAGTATTTTCTGTACGTGTCGACGTGTGGAAGTAATTAATTTGTATGCGGTTGAGGATAAACTGTTCAAAGAATAAGTTATATATATATATATATATATATATATATATATATATATATATATATATATATATATATTTATATTATTAGAACGCGCACATAAAAAAACAACAATACAAAACCTTATATGAACATTTAAACAAAAAAACAAAAAAAACTCACCAATTACAAGATGAATAAAACGTTAAGTGATCACAAATATAAATGGACAGTCATTTCACAATAAAAAAACAAAACAAAAAAAACCACATCCAATAATTTATGTATTAAGATATCTAAAACGGCCATTAGAAAAAATAAATTAAAAGGCACATGTAATATGAATGAAGCAATATTGTCACAGTGGCACCAACAGATTATATGAATTAATACATTGTTTAAAAAATATATTTAACAAATTTACCACCAATAATCACAGACATAATACAAGTTTCATTCAGTTTTTCACTCACGTACTATACATAACATGTCTGTTAAATTGTATATTGACAAATGTTACATAATGTGACTAATGAGTTAAGGTTTCAAATTCTCTTACGAAAATGTGGGGTGTTTTTTTTAAGCTCAATTCATATATTTTCTAACGAGGAAGTTTAAATTAAAAATGCATTTGTGACAATTCAACACTTATTTACATTTTTATAGATTTAGTACATCATTGACCCACAACAAAAGCATGAATATTCTCACTGTAAATGCAAAATCTGAATTTTAATTGTATTCTCACATGACAGATATTCGTAAAAAACAAAATAATTTAAAAAAAAATCATAAATACCAACATGAAGTTGCATCACAATACAAGAATACACCCAAGTATAATGTTTATACAGAATGCATTTTTTTGGTAACTGATTGTAGTTGATAAATACAATAAATTAATAAAATGAAAAATGCAAATTTGTAGTGTTTTCACTATGGTGGGCCATTTAAAGATTAAAGTACCACTGATTGTCACATCCACTGAAGTGGGGTGAAATTTGTTCTTCGCATTTGACCCATCCCCCTGAGGGTGCGGTGAGCAGCGGGGACCGCGCCCGGGAATCATTTGGTGTTCTAACCCCCCAATTCCAACCCTTAATGCTGAGTGTCAAACAGAGAGGCAATTGGGTCCCATTTTTATAGTCTTTGCTGTGACCCGGCCAGGGATTGAACCCACAACCTCCCAGTGTCAGGGTGGACACTACCACTAGGCCATTGAACTGGAAGAGCAGTTTAATTTCCCAAATATCTACCTGCCTAATTAAAGTCTTCCCGTTTTTTATCCCAGCTGTCTTCGGGCAGTAGGTGTGTTACACCCTAAGCTGGTTGCCAGCCAATTCCAGTAATTAAATCTTAATAAGTTAATTTTCCTTGATATTTAATAAACGGGCAATACTGGTGTTTTCAAATGGACGGTCATTACAAATTCCTTAATTAGCAGTTCAAACAATAATCAACTAATCAAACTTGATCCTATAGCCATTTCAATAATCTAACAAACAATTGCATAATAAAAGGTTTGGAGAGCAGTCATGAGACTCACACATTTACAGATAGATGTCCAAAACGTCATCATTTAATACATTTTTCTCCTATGTGATGTTAAATGTGTTTAATTTACTAAATAATTTAACAAAACGCAGATGAGACCCTTTACAATTTCGTTATCTAATGAACTAAGGTGTAAAACTACCTGACGGCAACATGGGAAAAATTCATTCAATTCTCAACTTTGACAATAGAAATAAAAATACAAAAATACAAATATAAACATCTTTAGAAGAATGTTTCAAGAGGAGTCAACACAGCTATCAAAAAAAATTGTCTTAAGATTCAACTTACCAGCCATATTGGAGTCAAAGTTTACCCAGGATCACACAAAGGGAATTCCACTTCTTTCGTAAAATCCATTAAATACCTTAAGGCCAATAAATCCAATACATCCATGGTGAGTACCTGTGAGAACACCAATCATTTTATGACATGATCAAATCTATCTTAATCGCTGAAATTTGTAAATGTACTTCAAAACGGCTGCCAGTGTCGCTTCTGTAGAAAACGCTGCAGCTAACGCACAATATTTAGGAAACGTTTGTTTGCATGCACACACGCAGCATGCACGCACGCATGCTAAAAACGCAAGTATGCGTTTTTTTGCACATAACTTCCCAAACATGGTCGTCACTCCTCCACAGTATCAGCTTCTCATGATCAAAACTTAATTGATTGCTCCATGCAGCTGTTGGCGATATGTCCATGCGCCACAATATTGTTTTTATCTTTTTGGGAATTTGCTTCTTTTCCACAGTCTGTGTACAGGTGTCAAAATCTGGCCCTCGAGGGCCAATGTCCTGCATGTTTTAGATGTTTCCCCCCTTCAACACACCTAATTCAAATGATGATTAAGAACCTCATTTGAATCTGGTGAATCTGATTCAAATGATGAGCCTCATTTGAATCTGGTGTGTTGGAAGAGGGAAACATCTAAAACATGCAGGACTTCAACCCTCGAGGACTGGACTTTGACACCTTTGTAGACTGTGTTAAACGAGCAAATGCCCAAAATAATAAAAATGATAAGAGCCTCATTTGAATCAGGTGTGTTGGAGGAGGGAAACAAAAACATGCAGAAGTAAACAACGAGATCAAGCCGTTTGGCTGGTTCTATCAAAATCTGGGCTCACCATTTGCTAAGCAGCAGGTGGGGAAGGATGAGACCCGCCCCTAAAATGAGGTAATTGTGCCACACCAAGAAATATGCTGTAAAAGTATGTCTAGAATTCTTGATCCTTGAGGTATTTTGATGGAAGCATGTTATCAAGAGCTCTTTCAAAAGTGAGAAAAATGAATGTGTGGAGAGGATCAGGGCCTTGCAGTTCCCCAAGCCACCTCTACGGGGCTGCTTGGCGCTGTTGAGCTAAACACCCCTGATCAAAGGGGGGGGGGGGGGCAAACAATGTTTTCAGCTATGAAACAGAGCAGAAGGCTTGGCAAAAAAAGAAGTTGAAAGCCACCAAAATGTTAGTGAAACGAGGTAAAAACCGAGCGTGGGGAGCCAGGGAAGGCTTTTTTTTTTTTTTTTTTTTTCAAACAGTCGAACGCCGAGCTACTAAATCACAGAACATGACGTTTGCGATATTCTGTTTTTGTCAGTCATGTGAGGACAAAAAAAAAAAAAAAAAAAAAAAAAAAAAAGTCAACTACATGTCGACACCTTAAAGTCGACAGATTTTGGCTTCTAAAAGCGAAAATATTAACGTAACTTTTTTTAGGGGGGGGGGGGGGGGTTGTCGGTGATTGCCATCCAAAGCTTGAGCAGTTCAGTATTCAATCGCGATGTAATGAAATCATCAGCAAAAATACCCTTTCGAGACAACGATGATGACCCCCCCCCCACCTCCTCCACCCAGAAACGTGACATGAGAATACTTACAGGAGGCGAGGTTTTCCAAACAGTGACTTTTAATAATCCAAATGGTGGCGAATACTCGAGTAAAAAAAAAAGAAAAAAGAAAAAGAAAAGCAGAGGAAAAACGACGTAGCTACTACTAGCCCCAATAACACGACGGCTACCAAGCGTCTCCATACCCCCTCGCCTCTGTAATGCTGTGGAGAAAAACATATCGGTGACTTCCATTCGCTTCGATTTAAAAAAAAAAAAGATTTGAGAGAGAAAATAGTTTTGTCGTGTGAAAGTGTCAATTTCCTTTTCGATATTGCAGCAGGTTGAAACTAGAGGTGGCCACCAAAAAGTGCTACTGTTGGGGGTTAACAACTTTGCTGTGAGAGACGCCTTCTGATTGGATCAAGTCTGCCACCAATCAGCAGGAAGCAAGGTGGAGGGGGCGTTGACGTCACGCGTCACGGGGCAGAGGTCGGAAGGCAATTGGTCGGGAAGTTCTGTAGAACTCTGCATTATTTTAAAGGGATGAAGTTTGTCATGGGTCGCTTTTCGTTCATATTTGGTTCGTTTCGTATTATTAACCAACAGTAGCAAAATTTAAGCCACTATGTCAACTCAAGCTACTTTTAATTCATAGGTCTCAAACTCAGGTCCTGGAGGGCCGCAGTCCTGCATGTTTAGAAGTTTCCCTCCTCAAACACACCTGAATTAACTCAGCCTCGCTCTCAGGTTTCTGCAGAGCTCGCTGAGAAGCTCGGCTGATCCTTTGAATTAGGCGTGTTGCAGGAGGGAAACCTCTAAAACAGTGGTTCTCAACCCCGGTCCTCAAGTACTTCATCCAGCCTGTTTTCCATGTCTCCCTCAGCCGACACAGCTGAGGATCGTTATCAGGCTTGTTGATTAGCTGGTCGTTTGAAACACCTGTGTTGACTTAAGGAGACATGGAACACAGGCTGGATATGGGGACTCGAGGACCGCGGTTGAGAGCCACAAAACATGAAGGATTGCTGCCCTCGTATGGATCTGTGTGCTCATTGGTCTAATATTTGTCCTCATGGTATAAATTTAGCAGTGACGTATGAAAATATGGCACAAAAGTGTACAATGTACATTGAATGTAATGTTATGTATACTATGTCAAACACAATATAATATGAAAATTATACCAAGCTGTTGTCACAAAATTAAGTCATCGTTTTATTATAGGGAAGAACATTTATTTAATGACATTAAATTGAAGGATAACAGAAGAAAAATATTAATTTTCCCCAAAATATTTTTGGGCTAAGTCATGGTAGTAGAAAATTGCTGAAAGGGGGTCATAAACCGCACTTTATTTATTTATATGTAAAATGTTGCACAGGAATTAAAAAGTCATCAATTTCCATCCATCTCAAGTGGTCATGTTGGGCAATATCGCCCTCTGCTGTCGACACATAATAACGTCACAATACTGTTGTTGCTTTGCGAACGTCATATCACCAAACAACTAGCACAGACACACGTTAAGATTCATGATGGTTTGAACGGGGATGGGTCTCGAATAAGCCACCGGCTTCTACCCGTCAGCCCTTCTTTCGGATGTCAATGGTGCAAATGATGTGATGTGATCGATGTAAGCTGGTGTCCGAATGGAAAAAAAAAGAATAAACCAAACCCAAAATTGTGTTCAAAAAGGGCTCAGGTGGAGTAGTGGAACAGTCACTTGCCTTCTGCACCCGTTGGCGTGGGTTCGCTCCTCCGCCTGGGAGACCACCATGGGGGGGGGGGTGTTTAAAAATATTGTTGGTCTTTTTCCAATCATTTTGCTAAATTAATTCAACATCACAATATTAAATAACACAATGACACAAAGTATTTTAATTATAAAAATCACAAAACAATATTTTATTACACGTAGCAAAACCAGGAGAACAATTATGGGAACACAAATCAGTTTTAGTTGAACTAATATTTGTCGTTTAGGTTGATAATTTTTGCTTTACGTTGACTGTATAGCAAACACACACACACAAAACATAATTATGATAGTCCCAGCTATAAATGACGCACAAAATACAACAAAATATCAAGACTGAATTTGAGGTTGTTTTTTTTTGTTTGTTTTTTAATTCAATAAATAATTTCTGAAATACACAAATGCAATTGTGGCTACTTATTTTCAAAAGGCACTTAAAACAACAGATGTAATCAAGTGAAACCTTTCTATCTTCGCACATGTTTAAAAACAAATATTACCTTAGCCCCGATCTTCACAATCCACTTCCTGCTGTCCTTTCTTTGATAAAATAAAGTCAATGAGTAAAAAAAAAAATAAAAAATAAAAAAATACAGACATGGCGTGTTTTTCTATAAATTTGGCAATGCTGTGAAGAAGTTACGCACCTGAGTTGGCTTTAGAAATAATAAAACAAGTCCTAAGAAGTTCTGTACACTTCTTTCACGTTTAAACTGATTGTTTCCATCAATCAATCAAATCCAACCTAGTCAAGCACCCTGCATGTTCTATGAATATGGCTTTTTACACAAAACCCAAACATTAGACTACGGAAGCATATTGCTGCTACACTACCCAAAAAAAAAAAAAAAGTTCAGTATCACGTTCTGATGTAATAAATTTCACATTTTAATGTGATAAATTTCATGTGATATGTTTCACGTTACAATATAAGTTTCATATTAAAACATGGCAAGTTTGACTTCTGCATTCAACAAAACACAAAACGGAGCAATTTCTTCAGGTTCAGCAGTCCTATTTTTTTCATCTTATAAAGCCAACTTACCATCTTTATTAATTAGACTGCTCTTGTATAATACTGAAGAAAAATAAGGCTAAGTGTTTCAAAAGATTTAAGATGACTTTCAAAAGACATATTGGGCTCTGCCAGTGACCTCAACCTGAAGATATTTGCTTCATTTTGTTTTACCGAAATGTGGAAGTCAAACATATGTTAATGACAACAAACTTGTCGCGTTGCAAAGTGAAATTTGTCACGTTAAAATGTGATAGTGGAATTTTTTTGTGTGTGGCAGTATGCGTCCATAGAATTCTCAACCTCCACAAGGGACTACATACTATATTAACATACATGGCATGTTGCACACTTTATCTTGATCAACATCCCATAAAAATCACTGATGGCTTGACTTAACAAGAGGCACAGTTAAGCTATCAGGTACCAAAAAATGTCTACAAGTATCAGTACCACACCTTTTCATGAGAACAATAAAATGAAAGCCATTTGTTTTTCTTTACAAACAAAACTGTACACACTGATGCATAGTAAAATGAGAGCAATAGTGGCGCAAAATAAAAGCGTGACAACACAATAACCCCCTTAAGAATCCCCAAATTTCTTTGCCATACAGTGTTTCCTTGGAGACCATGACGCTCGCTCCATTATTTACCTTCGTATTTTGGATTGACCACCGTGGTAACAGCACTCTTGTAGATGGGATTCTCACCCTATATGGGGAAAAAAACAAACAAACAAATGCGTTTAAACAGAGCTCTAGGGTGCTCCCATTTTGGGCGCCCTAAATTCACAATGGTGCAGTAATAAGGTTTAAGAATATACATTTCAAAAACGATGCCTTGGCCAGTTTCGCTGCCAAAGCCAATAATACGATGTGTGCATTTATTGTAGATGTGTGTAGACTATGGTGTGGCCAGTAATAGTGCATTTGTGCCTAGTTGTAATACACTACGATTTCAAGTGCTGACAAAACACCGAACATGCCGTGACAAATGCACTGCCTAAGTGGCTCCTCTTATCTGCCTTTCAGCAGCAGGCAGTGGCAAAAACATCAGTGGATGAGACAGAGATGATTATCAAGTTTAAAGGCACGCTCCGTTTTCACGAAAAATGCACTATATAAATACAGGATGTATACCCATGAACTCCTTCTCAATCTACACCTCTTGGCTTCTGTTAATGTGTGGTGCTGATTTTTTTTTTCTACCCCGACCCCCCAGCCTGTATTTTGCCATTTTGTGTTTGTTTTGTCAACAGTGGGACGTTTTAGGGTCGTGTCTGTGGACAGACAATTGTTTAATTGTTTACCCCTCCAGCCAATCGCAGAGTGTCACTCACTGTAGGCAGACGGGGCCTGTGTCCAAATTCAGAAGGCTGGGTCCTCCAAAGGGCGAATTTGTCGGCTGCGTGACATCACTCCCGCCGTGACTCGACAGCACGCACGGACTTACACATGAATGGACTGTCGGTCAATGCGTTACTGAAATGCAGAATTGACAATCCATGCACGGTCGAAAACAAGAGTAAATCTTGGGATGGCATTTACTTGCTTCCCGAGCCTTTAGGAGTGGCTTGGGCTTAAGAGCGACGGAGAGTTGGCCTGCTTGGACAGTAGGGCTGGGTCTAAAATATTGATATATCGATATCGAATCGATATTCCTTTTCATACCCCACTATCGATTCATAAAACCATGAATCGATACTTTTAATAGGTTTTTTTCCCCCCGTAAATTAATGTACCAAATAGAGCCCGACCAATTAATCGGCCGCAGATTGTAATTGACCGATTATTGCCCTTCAAACATCGGCCAAAACAATCGGCCAATTAAGCTAATTGGCGATTATTTTCGCCTTGAAACGTTATCGAAGAAAGCTGAAGTTTCCGACGCTGTGAAGGTACCCTGAATGCACCATTTTTGCTTGCATAGCATTACCAACTAGCAAGTTTGTAGCATATGTTATTCTGTTTATTCTCTTATCCCTAAGCGTCCTTTAAGCTGTTTAATGACGCCACAGTTGGTGTTAACTGTAAAACTAAATACACAACGTTAAGAATTACATCCAAACATATTTAAATACAAAACACGCTTTGTTTTTAAAACATCGCTAGCATAGCACTAACAGGAAGTTAGCAAATGCTAACGGCAAGTTGGCATCGACTTCGGGTGTGTTTTTCCTTCAAATAACGAATCAAATCGGGCACTTCTGAATCGAATCGAATCGAATCGATTTTGGAAATCTGAATCGATAACCAGCCCTATTGGACAGGTAAGTGACAAACAGAAAATAAAACGTCAGTGCTGCTGATTTAGCAACATGCTAGGTGAAGTCACTTTGACAAGGGTAACTCGGCAATATAGAACGAGGGTCGAACTTTTCTTATGTTCTTATACTTAGACCTGGCATTGAAGCTGAAGCTAAGTTAAAAGGCTAATGTTGTTTTGAGCTATTATCCTTGTCAGCGATCGCTGAGTGTGGTCAGAGGCAGGGAGCGTGAATGTTGAGCTCGTGTGGGTTGACCCATGGGAGGGGTTCATTTTGAATTGTTTGTTTACAAACAGAAACGGTTTGTTTACAAACAGAAACTGTCAAAACTCCGGACTTCGCCTTTAACGTTGCCCACAATATAGTAAAGGAAGAACTTGCCTTCACTAAGTTCTAGTCCGAAATAATTTTTCACGAGAAAAATGGCTTGAAAGTAAACCTTTCATACAGCAATAATGTTGCATGCGCCCAATTTATAGGAGTCAACACAGACACTGAAAGTTCTCCAGATTGTTAATCATTTACCGGGCCATAAAACTTAAAATACAGAAAATACAGCCAGCTTTTTTTTCATCTTCTTCTTCTTTAGTAAGATTAAACCAGTAAAACTGCGGGGTTAAATGTGATGCGGTCGCAAGGAAAAAAAAATGTTGGTTGCACCAGTGCAACCAGTGCAAAAATGTTAGTCTAGAGCCCTGTTTAATATTACAACTATATAATTATATATCAACAAATACAGCAAGTTTCGTTAAAAATTAAATCTGATTGGTTAAAAAAAAAATGGGGCAATTTGGCATGGAATGACCAAAAAGCAGAATAAAGTACTATAAACACTATAACAAACATTATTAAGTATAAACATTACAAGAAAAAAATAAAATGTTATAAAACAGTAGAAATCCATCCATCTGCATGAAAATAAAGTGGAAATATGACCAAAACATTCAATGTCATGAAGCTGTCATATTATTACTTTTTGATATCGATTCCAAAATAATGGTGGCACTGTTAGATTTGTAAGGAAGGCATGTGACTGACCGTGTCCCACTTGGCGTTCATCTTCTCCTTTTCAAACTTGGCGAACTCTCGCCGGTCGTGGATGATCATGAGCAGCTTGAGGATGAGCAGAAGGGCCAATCCGATCAACACGATGCCAGCGACCACTCCGGCCACGATCGGGATGATATCGGGACCCGCTGGGCATTCTGTTTATAAAAAACAAACAAAAACATGCATCACATCAAAGTCCAATAGATTAAAACGACAGTTCTGCTTCCATTGAAAGGATAACGTCAACGACTTTTGTCAGTTTTGCATGACACCATAAACGGGGGGGCTATATTTTTACAAGAATAAAATCGAAATGTGAGGAAAGGTCCACACAGTTCGCGTCACTTGCAAAAACATGTCAACTAGGTCCGAATTGTGATGACGCAGCACAATGTGCAGGTTTGGCACGGCACGTTTCGTACCCAGCATCTCGACGACGTAGACCTCCTTGGTGTCGTTCCTGATGGCGAAGGTGTAGTAGAACCAGCAATCGTTGGCGTCTCTCTCCTTGCAGTGCGTGAGCGGGAAGCTCTGGTCGGTGGGCTGAGGAAGCTTCTCGCGGTCCTTCACCTTGATCAGCACAAAGTCGCTGCAGTCGCGCTCGCACGTGTCCTTCTTCTCGCCTGCTTGGAACGCTCGGCACTGCACACACTCCCTAACCACAAAAAAAGTGAGGTTTTTGCATTTGAAGGAAATAGATGTCACTTTTAATAGCATTAAAAAAAAATAAAAATCACGAGTTGTCACTTGTGATTGTGAAGAAAAAAAAAGCAGACATTTTATAATGGTGCAAGAAATGTAATTTAGGAAAATAAGTGCAAGTACCAGTATATAAAAACTGCATAAACATGTTAAAAGGAGGAGAAAAACACCATATCATTTTTAAGTCATGTTTCAGATTTTTTTCTTTACAAAAATAAAGCTTTAAAGGGACACTACTTATTTGGCCATTTTTGGCAGTCAAACATGAATATTTTGCCTATAATAAATTTGATATTTTCATTATTTTTCATGTACAATTAGTACCTTTAAAAACACATTTTGCAGTTTGCTGTCGACTGTAAATGTCATCGCAAGGGCTCTGGTAACCAATCACAGCTCAGCTTGTGAATGTCACATGACCAAACCTAGAAAACAGGTGAGCTGTGATTGGTTACCTGAGCCCTTGTGATGTCATTTTCAGTCGACAGCAAGTTGCAAAATGTGTTTTTAAAAAGGTACTAATTGTACGTGAAAAATAATGAAAATATCAAATTTATTATAGGCAAAATATAGGCAATGTTTGACTGCCAAAAATGGCTAAATAAGTAAAGTATCCCTTTAATTCTAAGAAAATACAGCCCTGAAGAAAAAAAAAAAAAGTAAGAGTATGGCAAAGTTGGATAATAATTTAAAGAACAAGTTCCCCACAATAATGTAAAGGGAAAAACTATAATTGTAAAAATAGTAATAATAATAATAATAATAATTAATGATCTTGGAGTTTTTAATTTATTTAATGTTTATAAAAAGAACGAAAATTGTCCTAACATTACAAGAAAAACAGAGGAGAATACAAATATATACTCAGACCAAATTTGTAATATTGTAAGATGAAATAAATGTTAATTTTGCCAAAATTAATTTGTAACTTTAGAAGACTTCTTATTCTTAGTGTGATTTTAACCATTTTAATTTTACAAGAATAATGTAATACATAAAACAAGCAATTTTCATGAAAATAAAGGAATACTTTTAAGAGATTACAGTCATAAACAACAATTTTACAAGAATAATGTCAATATTAGGAGAAAAAAAATGCAACTTTATGAAAATAAAGCTTAAGTTCTACAAAAGTTAATCAAAATTTTACAAGTCACAATTTCACAGAAATGTAATTCTATTTACAGTCCCTGAGTACTCCTAAAATAAAAACAACAATTTAGCATATTTACAGGAAAAAGACATGGTTTTTAAAAAATAGTTACATTTTTGGAGAGCAAAGTCCCAACATAAGTATTTAGTATATTTACAAAATATTCTTTTAAATTTACGTAGTAAGTAAAACTTTTTAAACCATAGTTTGAACTGTTGATAGAAATAAAATAAAAAAATAAAGTTGATTTTTTTTTTCAAAAATTGTTAATTTTGAGACTGAAGTAATTAATGAATTTTTTTAGAACATCATATTAAGTTTATTTTATTACAAAAAGTTGAAATTTTATGGCACTTGATTCACAATGCAAAAAAAAAAAAATGCTGCAAGAATAAACTCAGATTATGAGAAAAAAATCTTTTTTTTACAATGTAATATCCCAAGGAAAAAAATGTAAGATTTCAAGAATATAGCTGCAATTCAAAAAGACAAAAGATATGTTGAATTTAAGGATATTTTTTTTCCTCAATAAAATGGTTATTTTCCCCCCAATATTAACTAAAATATTAACGCTGCTTTGGTTTGTATTTTGTACTGACTTGTGTTCAGCGCAGACCCCGGGGCAGGTGGGGCAGATCTCACAGGTGGGTCCCTGGAACTTGGGATTGGTGCATTTGCAGACGCCGCACTCGCAGGTTCCCCGGCCATTGCAGATCTGTCCGTTCTTGGCCAGGCAGGTGGACGTGTCCAGGGAGCAGTCGCATGCGCTGCCCGTGTAGTTGTTGTCGCAAATGCACACGCGACACTCGCAACGACCGTGGCCTGACAACACACAAACACACACAAATGTATGCAACCGTTCAGCACAAACGTATGTGCAGTACCTCTGACTTTTCGTCCTGAGTTTTAAGAAAGAAAAAAATCTAAGTAATAAAGACTTTAAAATGCTTGATGAAATTGGAGACTTTTAAACCTCAGTTTAAAAAAATTTAAAAAAAAAAAAAACTTTTTCAAAAACCACATTTTGATTCCACGACTTGAAGAAATAGCAGCTACTCATGCATACCTCCGCAGAGCTTGTTATTGGAGCGGTCGCAGTTGAAATTGTCACACTCGCAGTACTTTCCACTGTATATCTCAGCTGGGTTCTCTCTCTTCTTGCACTCGCAGGTTCCGCACACGCAGTCGCCGTTATTGCTGCAGATGTCCGTGCCGTTGTCCTTGCGGCAGTTAGCGTCCAGATCCTCCGTCCGAACCTCGTCCGTGCTGCACTCGCACAGACGTCCGATGCGACCGTCGTTGCACCTCACAAAACAAAATTACCTGAATATTACATTGCCATTTTTGTAAAATTTCATATTTTGAATTGAGAATGCTTGGGAGTATTGTAATATGCTCAGTTCATTCATGTTGCTGCTCCGTGCGTACTAAATTAGCAGTTGTCTGAAGGTTAATAATTACTGTAATATCTCCGTTAGCCAGTCTATAGCGTTTTGCATTATATGTTAGCCTTAAGCTAGCAGACTTTCATTGGATGGAATTATATTTTGTTTGGTTAAGCACTTTGGTGTTGGCTGTACAAACTGTTTTAGTTTAGGTGTCATTTTTACAGTAATCATCAACTGGGAGTGACAAACAGCTTGAAGCAGATATGCTTCGTCTCTTTGGAGAACAGTGAACGAGTGAGTCTTTTCATTTCCTCAAAATTATGTTATACAAATTTAAATAAGGCGGCACGGTGGACGAGTGGTTAGCACGTCCGCCTCCCAGTTCTGAGGACTCCGGTTCGGGTCCAGGCTCCGGCCTTCCTGGGTGGAGTTTGCATGTTCTCCCCGTGCCCGCGTGGGTCTTCTCCGGGTACTCCGGTCTCCTCCCACATTCCAAAAGACATGCATGGCAGGTTAATTGGGCACTGCGAATTGTCCCTAGGTGTGGCTGTGAGTGTGGATGGTTGTTTGTCTCTCTGTGCCCTGCGATTGGCCGGCAACCAGTCCAGGGTGTCCCCTGCCTACTGGCCAGAGCCAGCTGAGATAGGCGCCAGCACCCACCGCGACCCTTGTGAGGAATAAGCGGTCAAGAAAATGGATGGATGGAAATTTAAATAAAGAGAGAGAGAGAGAGAGAGAGAGAGAGAGAGAGACTTTAAATGTGTTGAAAAGCATATGGGAGGAATAAAAGTACCACTAGCTGGCTCCCTCTCGTGGCAAGCCAAAGAATCATTTGCAATATGCAATACAATCAAACATACTATGTACTGTAGTACTTTGTTTTCCTTTACCTTAAGTAGAGTACTTTTTGAAATACAGTTCAGTTGTTCAATTTAACTTCTATATTTAACAGTACAATACATTTGAATTTAATTGATAACTCTTTAACTGCCACACGTTATCCAAAAAACAACCCCCATAGTGCCAGCCGATTTCGAGCATTCTAACTCATCTCTCAAGGCAAACAGAATATTGCATTATTTTTACTACATATATATGAAAGATCGCATTCTATTCTTTCATTAGAAAAAAAAGTATGTTTCTACCTTATTCCGTTCTTTTGTAATCACAATTTGAAAAAAGGCCATTTGAGTGACAAACGAAAATTGAAAAGGAGAATTTTTTTTTTTTGTAAAAATACACATTTTCTCCACAACACACTATTTTTTTGTTTAGTGACGCTCTATGAATTAGGTTGAATGTGACAAAGGCTTTGGTCATTCACGTCATCCTTGAAAACGTTCAATTTCATCAGATTCCGTCATGTTTCATTGTAATTTCATACAGCCCATTGAAACATGACACAATGCTGCCATCTGCTGGCCATAGTTAGTGGCCGTTTTTGATTCCACAACCCATTGACCAGGCAGCGCTGCACTTAAGACTTCCCATTGATTTAAAAAAACAAAACAAAACGTAGTTAACATCATTTATGATTTGTGATTTTACTCATCTTTATTAAATGTTTTTGGCGGTCAAAGAGTTAAAGAGTTTGTCTTTTTGAACACTCATGATGTATATTGAATTTATTTGTGATACATTTTAATTCAATCATTAATCAAGTACATTTCTATTTTTCCAATACGTAAGCGCAGTGTTAATGTTCAAAGCGTATGTAATGTTACAGTGGCTTACAATATTTAATTTATTTTAGGAATAAAACCTCGGCCTATTCTTGGTTCCTACACCATAATATTTTAATATTGATCATGACAGTGGTACTTGGAGGGATTTTTCTTTTTTAGGTGGTAGTTCACGTAAAAGTATGAGAATCACTGCTCTTCAGTAAATGATAGTTTCACCTGCCGCTGGTTGATCTAGAAAACACCCCCCACAAAAAACTGGCTTAGCCCGAGCCAGAATCCACATTGTTATTTTTTTCTTAAATGCCCAAAACACATCGCCACTTACTTGCAGGCGCCACACTCGAAGGTGCCATGGCCTTGGTCACACCTGTTGCTGTTGGGCTCTCCATGGGCCGAGCACTGACACTCGCAGATGAAGTTGAGGACCACCTCCACCTCCTCGGTGAAGCCCAACGGTTTGATCTTGATGCTCTCCGGCTTGCCGTGTGATGGGCACTTCTCAGACTCGATGGAGATCTTGAACGTCACCTGCAGAACACAAAGACAACATCACACACGGTCCACACACATAATAATAACATGAATAATTCTTATTTGTATTCTTATTCTTATTTGTAACGCTTTTCTAATATTCAACAACACTTTACACAAGGGGCACACAAACAGAGTGAGTAAAAATATGTATAGAACAATTACAAAAGAATACAGTTTGTGGATAAATCAGGTGTCAATATTCAAGGGCCAAGGCGGACCTGAAATGCTGAGGAATTATAAAGGGATACAACTGTGGAAATTTCCGTAATAATTTTTATTTCCCACGTACCTCATCTCCAATGGAGATGTTGGAGCACTTCCTGCCATTCTCACCGGTCCCTTCCACGCCGTTCTTACAGATGGACTTGTAGGTGATGGAGACTCCTTCTGGAAGCCTGCCGTTTTCCAGAATGACCTCAGATGACAAAGACTGCACAAAGGGAATACATAATTCATAAACAGAACAGGAATATTGTTGTAGATATAAACTCAATTTGTGTGCTTACATTGTAGGCGTCGATGATGAGTTTGATGACGTTGCTGGAGTTGGACGACAGCGTTCCCACGGCCGATTTGGGAATCAGATTTTTCAGCTCCTGTACACAAAGAAAACTGGGTGACTTTCCACAATAAATACACAACTAAAGGTTACAAACAAATATATGTTGTTGTTCAATGATACCTTGTAAACAGGTTGGAATTCTTCAGTGACTGCAAAGATGGTCTGGATATTGTGGTCACTCAGTTTCTGCACTAAATGGGCGATGGAGGGGTAGTCCTGACATAGAAACAATAAGCAATATTAATCGAATGGGCTCGGCAGGCTAGGTCCACATGTGCATATTTAAAAATATATATTTCCCCTACTCAGGGTGAAAAACGTGTACCACAGCCACTCCAAAGGCATTAGTCTGAGTAAACTCATTTGCTCCCATTATTATTTTAAATGTTTTAGTGTCCCAAAACGTATTTAGACGTTTTTTTTGTTTTGTTTTTTTATGCTACAGCATACAGAAGGCTTTGATGCAGCCTCTCAATTGCACAGAACGGTTGAAGAAATAGTAGTTATTACACAAAAGGCCAGCAGGTGGCAGCAGAGCAAAGAAGCTCAACAGGGCCATATGGGGGGAAAAAACACTCAAATACTCACAATTGAATTAGTTTTGTGAATAATGAGAACTTTAATTAAGAGTTCCAGGAATGTTTGGTATCTGCATCAAAGCTTGGTTTATGTGTCGCCCCTCTTTTTATCATAATCAGTTGTGTTCATGGCTGTAGCTATCGAATATCGAATCAACTATTCTATCCTATTGATTATCCAATCAATTGGAGTAATCGCATAGAGTAATTTTCCATTATGAAACACAATAATGTGTACGTGAGGTGTAGGTAGCATTGCCGTATCGGTGGCTCTTTCTATCCTTGACCACTTTGCAGGTGTGTTAAGTTACATTCAAACCAGTGATGGTCGGCCATATTAAATGAGTAATATTAGCAATTAACTTTTGATTCATTACCTATTTTCATGGCAATACTGTTGTGGTACAACTTGCACTTCGTTTTTTTTTTTTATGTGAAACAATCCTCAACTTAGGACATTTGCTGTCTTTTACAGACTATTTCCTCCTGTTCTGGAAAATATTTTTCTTAGACCTTTTTTGTAATCAAATTACTTAGGTTATTCAAACAACGGCTGCAACCTAGCTGTATTTTTTTTTTAAATTATTTAGGAGTATTACAAATAAAAATTAGGCTCCTGTAAGAAGAAGTAAATGATGTCTTACATAGTAGTGACTCATGGTGTACATGTTGTTCTCCAGGTGACATTTCCCATCATTGGGAAGCACGATGCCGCCCAGTTTTCCATCTCCGGCGAAATGGAATCCAGCGTCGGTGGAGAAGACGAGGAGGCGAGTGACGTTCCTCCAGCCGATCTGCTCCTCGCACACGGCCACTTGCATGATGGCGTCAAAGCCTCCCTCGGGAGAGTCCAGGTTTCCTGAGATCTGCTGCTGGCTGACCAGCCGGTTGAACTGGTCGCCCTTGCTGGTCAGCTTCAGGACGTTCTTGTAGCTGAAGGGGCTGGTGCAGTTCTGACTGCCCGTGCATGGGTTCTTGTAGCGCGCCGGAGTGGTGCTGATGTATGGCATCACCGTCTTCTCCACGAATGAGCCGAACCCTGCCGGAGGAGAACCACTTTTACCCCTTTAAAGTCATGGTACTTACTAAGGCTACTGGAACTGAAGCTCAACTTGCACCTAAATTTACTAACATTTTTCTTCAGATATTATCAGGAACTATAGAACTATTTTCACCTAAAATTCCACAAAGTTTTAGTTGCTAGTACAGGAACTACTTTAGAGGCAGATATTTCCGCCTAAAATGTCAGAAACTTTCAGCTCTTTGTACTTGTAGCTCCTAAAACTAAAGTAGCATTTTCACCTAAAATTCAAATAAATTCTACTTGTTGGTACTGGCACTACTGTAAAGATGCATAATTTGGCCTTAAATTTCTGGGAAATTTAGTTGTTGGTACTACTAGAGCTACTATAAAACTAAGACTTCAGGAACTTACAGTTCCTAGAATTATACCTGCATAAAATACCTCGATACTAGTACTAAACCGGTACCTTGACAAAAATCTAAAACACCAGCAAAAGCAGCAAAATTTAAACTGACAAAAGAACTTCACATTATTTTTTAATTAATTAATTCAAAATATTAGGATGTATACATGTTAATGTACGTACACTGTGTATATTTATGTATATACTAGGGATGTAACGATATCCAAACGTCACGATACGATATCACGATATGAATCTCACTATACGATGATTATCACAATATTGTGGGAAGGTTGGCGATATTTAAAAAAAGTTACAATATTGTAAAAAAAAAAAAAAACGAGCTCATACTAAAAAAAAAAAGCACAATATTGTGCTTTTGTACATAACATCAATGTTGTTATTATTATTATTATTATTATATTTTATTATTATGTTATGTTGTTAATGCACGCACAAATTGAGTTCCTCCACATATTGACTTGCTTCACAGGCATATTACGGTCCCTTTCAATTGACAATTAGTGTAGATTTTAAACATAGAAGAGCCAAAACATCCCTAATGAAAATTAAATTGCATTAAAAAACTAGCCACCAGAGGGTACTAGAACTGCACATATGGAAATCAATCTGACTTTTTTTTTTTAACAGATGTGTTGCATTTAAATATCATGACCATGACGACGACTATATTGTGGGAGTTTTAATATCACGATATCACTCTTATCGTTACATCCCTAGTATATACTGTATGAGCTTTCACATTGCATGCCATATTCTTGCAGTACTGTATTTGAATGCATCTGATGTCATCAGTTTTAAATACTGGCAATATTATGACTCAATGTAACATTGCTTGAGTGTACGTACATGTCTGCTCTTCTCCATTCCGCTCCTAACTAGTCGAATGCGTAATCAAATACTACAAACGGGGAACAAAATAATTCACAATCGACTTATTTTTTCAGGGAAGTGTCACAAATGTGTCACAACCTGTCGCTCTGTCAGACGTCTGAGCTTTTTCTATGCATACGTGTAATTTCCTACAGTGTGCCTGGTCACTGACCGAATCTTGAGTCCACTGCAGGAGTGACTGTTGCTTTTTCTTCTGTTTCTCTACGATAAACATTTGCTCTTGTTACAAACGTTTCTAAAACTGACAATAGAAAACCAGTCGTGTACTCTTCCTATCCAATATTAATTACTAGGGGTGTTAAAAAAAAATCGATTCGGCGATATATCGCGATACTACATCGCGCGATTCTCGAATCGATTCAATAATAGGCTAAATCGATTTTTTATTTTATTTTATTTTATTTTATTTTTTTTATTTTTTTTTTTAAGGATTCACACCTTAAGCATGGAAGAATGTTATATGAACGTTAAGCCTTAATATTTTATTCTAATGCTGTTTAAACATGAAACAGATTACAACCTCTATAAGACTGAAATTTCAGATAAATAAATAATACATTTTCATATAAATCTTACACTCTACAAGCTTACTGATTAGTATTTTCTAAATTTGAATGAAAAAAAATCGCAACAATCGACTTATAAATTCGTATCGGGATTAATCGGTATCGAATCGAATCGTGACCTGTGAATCGTGATACGAATCGAATCGTCAGGTACGAGGCAATTCACACCCCTATTAATTACCAAGCAATATTTCATCCACACAATGCTTGGCTACGGTGGCTTGTTAAGCCCCAATAGGCACATATGTCCTGCAGTTGGAGCGGATCAGCCGTGGTTTGTATTCAGACTGCGTTGTTTGGGCCGCACCAGGATTCATTTGTGTGTATTCAGACCTGCACAAAAGGCCCGGACCAGCGTGGGAAACGAACACTGGTCCGTTTAAAGCGGACCAAACAGTGCAGTTCTGAATACACCCTTTAATTCCTGTAGCTCTAGAACCAAAAGTACATTTCTCACCTAAAATTCCAGGAACTAAAGCTGCATTTCATCCTGTACTTAACAGTCCAAGATATTTTAGTTGGTACTATTTGTAGTCCCTGGAATTGAGACCTCTGCCCCACTAAAGAAACTTCCTGTTACTTGCAACTTGTGGAACTAAAGCAGAAGGTCCAAGTCAAAGTTCCAGGGACTAGCGCCATGTTTACCACCTATAATTGCAGGAATTTTTACTTGTTGGTAACTATTGTCCCTGGAAATAATGCTGAGAATTATTTCTTCTTGGTGGCCCCGAAGTACACAGAAGAAAAGTCACAATTTTAACTTAAGTTAAATATCATGGAGCTTTCAGCTGCTGGTACAGTGGAACCTCTACTTACGAACGTCTCTTCATACGAAATTTTCGAGTTACGAAACGCCTCAACGGGAAAATATTGCCTCTTGTTACGAAAGAAATTTCTAGATACGAAAGGTAAAAAAAAAAAAAAAAAAAAAAGCAAACATCCATGGATCAGTTCTTTACAAAACACCAAGCAAAAAAAAAAAAAACCTCTGAGAGAGGAGAACATGAACCAAAGAGGGCAAAAAACGATGAGGACTGCAGTTAAAAAGGTAAATGACCATCATTTTTATTCTTTACTCTATTCTTTATTTTTTACATTATGCACAACTCTCATTTATTGCGCAATAATCTTAACATATATTTGTTACATGTTTTGATGCATTTTTATGCTTTATAAAACATTTATGTCTGAATTTTGGGAGGCTTGGAACGGATTAGGGCATTTACATGGAAAATGCGTCTCTACTTACAAAATTTTCTACTTAAGAACGTTCTTCCAGAACCAATTAATTTCGTAAGTAGAGGTACCACTGTACTTGTAGTTCCTGGTGCTCAAAGGTTTGGTGCTGTAGACCAGTGGTTCTCAACGGCGGTCCTCAAGTACCTCTGTCCAGCCCGTTTTCCATGTCTCCCACAGAAACACAGGTGTTTCAAACGATTAGCTAATCAGCAAGCTTGCATGAAGCCTAATAACGATCATCAGGTGTGTTGGTGAGAGAGACATGGAAAACCACTACAAAAAAGGTCCTGGATAAATGACCCAAGAAATAAATGGAGACAAAACACACAACGGTCCTCCAAAAGGTCATAATTCCGTGGAAACGTGCCACGAGGAAAGACTTTTCCTCACCAATCCTGAAGTCTGATGTGATGGTCTGCATTTCCCTCATGAGGTCTGTCCCCAGGTTCTTGACGTTGTCCAGATCATCTTTCATGGAGTAGGACAGGTCCATCAAGTAGTACAGGTCTATGGGATAGTCCTCAGCTCGCTTAAACTTCAGATCAAAAGTCTGTGGCTCGCCTGCGGCATGAATCACCACAAAATCAGCACACAGGAAACGCTTTTTCAAAAGTACTATTCCGAAAACTGACATACCTGATCTGAGGGTGAGGGTGAGCTTCTGAGGCTGGATCTGCGTGATCTGCTCAGGCTTGGGCTTATCAGTCTCGTCCTTCTTGCGGTTGGTGACTGGTTTGTTCTTGTTGATCACGATGCTGCCACGAGGGTTCTCGATTTTGGCCACGTTGCACTTCCTGGTCTTCAGAGACTCCAGGTCGTCACAGCGAGCAGACTTGGACTCGCCCACCGAGAGGAAGTCCTGACCGGCCCACAGAAGACAACATCTAGTTTAGTTTATGTCTAGGGACACGAAATTTGGTCACTTAAACGAACTATGTGACTTCTGCCAGTCAATCATCCGCACATTCGCAATTTGCTCCTCATGCTGACTTTTTTTTTTTTACAGTACAGTGGAACCTCTACTTACGAACGCTCTTCATACGAAATTTTCGAGTTACGAAACGCCTAAGCGGGAAAATATTGCCTCTTGTTACGAAAGAAATTTCTAGATACGAAGGTAAAAATACATTACCAAACGCAAAATACTTTCGGCTATGGCTATTTCCTACCATAGGTACCTATGAGCGTAAATACTAGATCGGTGTTTGTGCATGTTTCTGGCATCCCATTGGCTAAGAGGAACCTTTACCATAGGTATCTATGAGCCTAGATACTAGATCGGTGTCTATACAGCGTCCTCATCATTTATCCCGCGGCCCATGAAGTGTTCCGATAGTTTTTCGTAAATGTATTAACTAACGGCCAACGAATTTGTGCAAAAATTCAAACAATTGGTGATTGATGAAGGCACAGTAAGTTTTTCATTTTTATTCTTTACTCTATTCTTTGTTTTTTACATTACGCAGAACTCTCATTTATTGTGCAATAATCTAATTGTAACATGTATTTGTTACATGTTTTGATGCATTTTTATGCTTTATAAAACATCTATGTCTGAATTTTGGGAGGCTCTGAAGGGATTAGGGCATTTACATGGAAAATGCGTCTCTATTTACTAAATTTTCTACTTAAGAACTTTCTTCCGGAACCAATTAATTTCGTAAGTAGAGGTACCACTGTACAGACATTTTTTTTTTTTTTTTTAATAAACCACAATATCATGTAGTCTTATTTCCCCTCAAGTAAACCGTGTTTTTAGACGGCTGGAACTGGCTCATATCAACAGGGGAGGATGACACAAAATTGACAACGACACAAAAATTAAATGTTTTAGGAACCGAACAGTTTCTAGTGGAGATGATGACATTAGTGT